>NC_045977.1:32322806-32552601 GCF_010909765.2 Amblyraja radiata | reverse complement strand
TCCTTATCAGAAACCTTTAGACTCCTTTTCACCTCTAGCCATTGGCACTTATTTCACCCCATCTGCCCAAATTAAGCTCTCATTTATATCATCTATAAATACCAGCCTTACTCCTGCTCTCACCTCTCTTTAAGGCTATCTCTCCCCTACTCCAATTAGTCCAGAGAAGGGTCCCAACCTCAACATCATCTGACCATAGATGCTGCCTGATCTGCTGAGTTCCTCCTGCACTTTGTGTTCTGCCTAATGTTCACCTCACTCACTCACTCAATATTATAGAAACTCTCCAATTAAAACAACCAGACTATAGAGTCCAAATAGGGAGGGGTATGGATAAGTGGTATGCAGGTGGACAAAGTGGCGAGGAAGACATGTGGAACACTTCATCAGCTGAAGCACCGAATACAAGAGTTGGGGACATCATTTTATAATTGTACAAAATGTTGATTAGTCTACACTTGAAGTATGGTGAGCAATTCTGGGATCCATTCTACAGGAAAGATGCGATTAGGATCGAGAGAGTCCAGAAAAGATGTTACCTGGATTGTAGGGCTTAAGTTATAAGGAAAGATTGGATAGATAGGCATAGTTAGTGATAGCCAGAGTCTGTTGCTATGGTATGAGTGTCTAAAACTAGAGAGCATAGTTTTAAGGAGAGAGTCATAGCATGGAAACAGGCCTTCAGCCCAGCTTGTCCTTGCTGACCAAGATGCCCCATAAGGAGAGAGAGGAAGGAACTTTAAAGGAAATCTGGGGGATAGTTTTTTCACACAATGAGTATTTGCTATCTGGAATTAGCTGCCTGAGGAGGCAGTAACAGTACTATTTCAGAGGCACCTGGATAGGTGCTTAAATGAGGAATGCAACGGGGATAAATATAAATAGGCATGAAAGTCAGCACATTCGCAGTGGCTAAATGTCTGCTGTATATCTCTATGACTCTGAGTCTATAAATAAAAGGCAATATAAAATACTTCAATAATCCTGCCAATGTTAATTAATGCCTACAATGCTTTAATTGTAATGTGTTTACACTGGAGAGCAATTGCTCCGTTTGTGTTTGGTTGAGAAAAATACTCCAAAAATAGTTAGGTATAAGTTGCAGTTGTTTATCAAAAATGTCTCAACTTATTTAAATCAGGTTATATAAACCAAGAAAGCAAAGTAGCACGTTGCCCAGCTAAGGAAATGAAAACCTTAAGGTACTGCCACGTTGTCAAGCCACATTAATGCTGGCACATGTTGCTTTAATCTAACTTTCAGGATGTTATATTTTCCAAGTGTTTTTTACATAGCATCAATTGTATTTCTGTTTTACAGATCAAAATATATAGCGAAGGAATCACATACATAGATATACACATACAAAGAGTAGTTAATAATTTACTACCTGCACTTAAAGGGCTTTTATCCATTATTTTCCATAGTTTGAAAAAATACTATCAATTTACATAAAATTTCTGTTGCTGGTTCCAGATGAACTGTTCTTTCCTGGCTTGGTCCGCACGGACTGAAATATTTTTCTCAGGAAACCGATGAGTATTCTTTCCAATTTTTCATTACTGTTTTTGTCATATGGGATGAGCTATCTTCACAGAAGCAATATAATAGTTTAAATAATATATTGAGCAGTACTAATAATATTTGGCTGTAAAATGTTACCACGGTGTCAGTGGTCTCCTGTTATAACTGGCAGCTTTTAGTTTAGTTTAGTTTAGAGACAGAGTGTGGAAACAGGCCCATTGGCCCACCGAGTCGGCGCCGACCAGTGACCTCCCATACACTAGTTCTATCCTACACACTGGGACAATTTACCTAAGCTAATTAAACTACAAACCCACACGTCTTTGGAATGTGGGAGGAAATCAAAGCACCCGGAGAAATCCCACTCGGTCACAGGAATGAATGAATGAATACGTTTATTGTCATTGCACAATACTGTGCAACGAAATTCCATTACATCTCCTCCGATTAAAAAATACAAACACGACAACCATTAACACCCATTAACACATATGTACACTTATTAGTAAATAATAAATAGGTAATTTAAAAGAATTTAAAAGAATTAGCGGCATTTCTTGGAATTACATTTTGCTTCCCCAGCGTTCTCTGTTGGAATTGAGCTATTTTATCGCACATGGGTAGAACTATATTTTAGTCTACCGGTGCGAGCCTTCAGTCCTGAATCGCCTCCCAGAGGGTAGCAGAGTAAAAGGTGGTTGGCAGGGTGGGATGTGTCCTGCTTGATATTTGTGGCCCGGCGCAAGCATCGGGCCCTATATATGTCATCCAAGGAGGGCAGTTGGGCGTTTGTAATGCTCTGCGCAGTTTTTATAATTCCCTGCAGCGCCCTCCTCTCGGCCACAGTACAGCTGGCAAACCACACCAGGATTCCATAGGAGAGGATACTTTCCACGGGCATCGGTAGAAGGACAGCAGCAGCGGCTGTGAGACGTTTGCTCTCCGCAGAGACCTCAGGAAATACAGCCGCTGATGTGACTTCTTCACGAGAGTGACGGTGTTCATTTGAAGAAAGTGCAAACTCCATACAGACAAGCAGTCAGGATCGAACCCGGGTCTCTGATGCTGTAAGTCAGCAACTCTACCGCTGCGCCACTGTGCCACCATTGTGCGGTTCTCCATTGAAAACATAGGCACTGTTAAAACCAATCTCTTCAGTTGTCCTAAGGGTCCCACCAGCCTTTAACAGAGGAAGTTGGAGACCAGCAGTACTTTGAGTCAATTGCAATGGTTTTTACTTTTACAGCACTGCCTATGATTAGTTTGTCGTAGTTTAGAGATACAGCATGAAATCATGTCCTTTGGCCCACCGAGTCCACGCCGACCATCGATGACCCATTCACATTAATTCTATGTTATCATACCTTTGCATACACTCCCTACACACTAGGGGAAATTTCATAAAGCCATTTAATCCACAAACCCACACGTCTATGGGAGGTGAGAGGAAACTGGAGCACCCAGAGGAAACGCACACAGGAGAACGTGCAAACTTCACACAGACAGCACCTGAAGTCAGGATTGAACCTGGGACTCTGGTGCCCTGAGGTAGCAGCTCTATTAGCTGCATCGCTGTGCCGAATGAATTGAATTATTAATTCAACAATCTACTGACAGAATCTTTTATCGCGTTAAATTCCTGGTAAATCACAAATCGGTTCTGGCTTCATAATTCTCTCACAATGAACCTTTTCATAAGTCAGGATGGACCTGAAAGCCAAGACTCTTCCAGATGCTTTTTGCAACTGTATTAAGAATCAATAGAACCTTCAGGAAAATTGCAAAACAGTTGGATTGCAATCTGGAAGAGAAGTGAAGCATGGAGAGAGAAACACAATAAACAGGTCAGCTTCTTCACCAGACAGATTGTTCACCCTTCTTCAGACAGATATAGTTGGGGGGGGAAAGTTGGACAAGTAGTTGGAAGTCCAACAAAACAAAACGGAAGGATAGGTGGATACAGGTAAAAGGGGGGGAGGGGTGAATAGCAGATGGTGGAATAAGTGACAAAGGCTGGAGTTGAAAAGGAGACAAAGGGGTGTGAAATAAGGAGAGAAGAGAAATGTAATTTCACTTGAGGATTGGATGGAATGTCCAACTCTCTGAATTCCTTCAGCACTTTGTGTTTTGCTCAAGATTCCAACAACAGCTCTCTTTTGTGAATACTTCAGGCTAATGACGTTTGAACAATTGCAAAGTTATCAACCTTACACGTTGAATCCATTTGTCTCTGTCTGCAGACACTGCCTAACCTATTGCATGGTTTCTGCAGTTAAAAAAATTTCAGAGGAAATTATTGATCTTAGATTTCCATTAAAAAGCCTACTCTGCTCGATTCCTGTGAAAGAATGCGGAGACATGGAAGTCCCACATCTCTGCAGATCATCAGTCCATCATGTACAGTAGTCCTGCAGAGGAGCATACAGATTTACCATTGTTTACACTGGGGAATCTGCCCATGAACAGATTCAATGGTTATTCATTTCCAATGGAGAGGAATAGCTCCAAGGGACTAAGGTAATTTACAGTTGTGATTTATGTAAGTTAATTAAAATGCAAACCACAATACTGGAGGAGCTCAACAGGTCAGGTAGCATATGTTGAGGTGTGCAGCTGGAGTTCACAACGTGGAACATTTCCTTCTGAATCCAACCTCTCCAGAACTGGACTGACTGCCACAGTGGAACAGACCAACCTCCAAGGATCCAGGATGGCATGTGTTAGAGCAATACTTAAATATAACTTAAATACAAAAAAAACAGTGCCAAGTGCTTGATTTAGGATTCCATATGGAATTCACATAATGGGCAGAACATGCCATCCGTTGCAAAATAACTAAGTCTTTTATAGTTTCCTTTCCGTGAAATCAAACAAAATTGGGTTCATCCCATTCGCGTCCTGCCAAGTCACTTATTCCTCTGTAAACTGCCATCTTTTATAGGCTTTCCTTGTTTCCATTTCTTACACACATTATAAAGCCTCTGTTTGTTTTCCTGCTCCCAGTAATTTTGATTCAAAGATAGTGTCCTTTGTTTGAAGACCTCTTCAACAAACCCACCTAATATCAAATTCACTTCCAGCCCAATTTGTCACCCATTCCATTCAATGATTCCACATTACAGGCAATGGGCTTTGGGAGGTCTGGGTATGGATGTAGAGAAGGCAGATTTCATTGTTTCTCTCTGCACAGATGCTGCCCGACCTGCCCACCAGCATCTTCTCCTTTAATTGCAGATTTCCATCAACTGAATGATTTGTCTTCTTTCTGCACCTCTGCACTTTTCTCTTTCCGAACCTTCTCAGGTGCTCTGTCCTTTACCCAACCTTGGATGTTCCTTGATTTCCCAATTCTTATCTCCAAAAGAAGGAAGACTGACTGAACTAACTATATAACTATAAGTGATCACTGTGGTGGATGTTTATGTTAAGTTCTATCGTGTATTGTGTTCCTTTAATTGTATGGCTACATGGTAACTCAACTTTCACTGTACCTGAATCGGTGCTTGTGACAATAAATGTGAATTTGAACTTGAACAAATCAAAATTCTCATCCTACATTCTTCACTCAGGTGCCAGCAAAATTTCACACCATGGTATCTTCATTTCTTTCCACTGCACCAAATGGTGTATAAATGTCAGTCATGGAGTCATACGGTGAAAAAATAAGCCTTTCTGCCCAACTCGTCCATGCCAACCGAGATGTCCTATCTAAGCTATTTTCATTCGCCCACATATTCAGATGCATTTCAAACTGCATTACAACTCAACATGGTCTTTCTTCTCTGCATTTACTATCCTCCTATCATCCTCTAACCTCTTTGGCTGTATAAACTTTGCAACCCATGTTCATAATCACCCCCTCCCCCCCACCCCCTCCCCCCACCATACCAATCCATGTTGCATAATTACATTGGTGTAACCAAAGGAGAGCGTTTCCTGATATTACTCTCCATCCTTCACATCATTTGACATCCAATCCTATTACCTACAACGTCAGCCAGAAAAGGATGACCTTCCATTTCTACGGCTACATCGGTTCAGATATATCATCACCTTATTGCCCCATTGAGGACAAAGGCAGGGAGAAGAAAGAGAAAATAAAGAGATACAGAAACGGAGGAATCATAGAAAGAGTAACAAATGAAGAAATGAAAAAAAATGTCTCAACAGCACCTCTGTATCTTTGAATAAGAGTATCAGAATGAAAATTTTGTCTCTGGGATTTAATTTAAAAACAAGTTTAACAACTGCATAAATGAATAGTTAGTAAGACCTATATTATTAAGATTGAAAATGTGATTGCTTTTATGAGCTGCGAGAGGAGACTAACTTCAGAATTTATAACAAATTATTTTTCAGGATGTTGTCGAGAGAAATGTGTGCTCCCTAATGACATTTTCAGCATTCTTCCCATCTGAAAGACTCCACTGCCTCTTCTGTGTCTCTTGGCTGCTGTTCCTGCTTCTCACCACTGCCAGTGAATCTGCCACGTTGTACTCTCACTTGGGATCTGCTCCCATTTATGAGACTGCAGGCTTCTCCGTGTGTCTTGGGCTGCCTCCATGCCCACACTTCTTCCCCGAAGTTCCAGGACTTCCTCTCGGTAATCAGCCCCCCTTTTATCTCTTGGTATTTTTATTAACTTGAAAAATCTACTTTCTCCCTCTCCCTTCCAATGTGCATTGACAGCAACAGCCTCTTTTAGTGCATTATCTCCTGTACCTTCACAACTCTTCTTCCCCACACCATCCTGCAACAGTTAGAGAGTCCCATTCTTCGATTCTCACTTATTTTTTATATTTTAAAAATAAACTTTATTTGCACTAAAAATAAATATACACAACAAAAACTGTGCTAAACCTCTTCACACATTCTCAGTCTCTATACATTCAATAGTGGCTTACTCAGTGGTGTTCGCACCTGTCTTTCCTCAATACACCCTTGCCACTTTGTGGCCTCCTGGGGTGATGGCTCTTCCTTCCCTTATTTGAGGGATCTTCTTCTTCTTTCGTGTGGCGTGCACAGCCTAAGGTTGTTGGACAACTTGTTCTATTTGATCTTCCGCTTGTGCACTTCGAGTTGATTGCATTAGTCGAAACAGGGCGGACCACGTGAAGGTTGCAATCTTCCAGCCCATTTGAGGGATGTCTCCACCAGACTCTGCCCCTTCAGTGCGTCTCTCAGCGCGTACTCCTGCAGTTTGGAATGGGCCGGATAATGATATTCGCTTACGGACATCTCGCTACGCGTCTTTCACGAATTGGACTTCCAGCAGCACTAGATGTCCCTCACCGAGCATGTCCTCGGGAACAGTCCGTAAACCAGGGAATCCTTCATTACACAGCTGCTCGGGATAAACTTTGACATTACTTACCTCTGAGTCAATCAAGCTACTGTTCACAAGATCTTTCCAGCAAAACTGACCTCTCCCCTCACATCCTAACCTGTCTCCGCCTTAAAGTCAGTACACGTTTCCTCCTCAAATTCTTACATTAATAAACAGATATTCTGTTCATCAATATATTATGTAATGATCACACAGAGAAACTGAAGCCATGCATGAGGGAAAGAAAAGACAGAGAGAAAAAGAGCTACTACAGTGTGCTAAAAACATTTGGGCTAATGTAACTGAAGCTGTGATGAGAAAGGTTTCAGAAAACTATGCCACAACGGGAAGTGATTAAAGACAAAGGCAAAGAGAGGTGAAATTATATTTGAAATAAATATTCCTCCTCCTGATCAGATGGAAATCCCAAAGCACTTGATAGACAATGACCTTAGAACTTGCCAAATGCTTTATATTCAATTAATGTTGCAGTGTAGGAAGCACAGCAGACAATTTGCACAGCGTAATAATCTGTTTCAGCGTATTGACTGATGGTTAAATATTGGCAAAGACACAGGCTGCTCGTCTTCAAACAGTGCCTTGGGATCATTTAGGACTGGAGATGGAGGCCTCAGTTTAATACAATCGAAAATTGTACTATCTGAAAACACAGCAGTGAGGCATCAGCATAGATTGGTGCTCAGACTGAGACGAACTTGAACCTACAAACCTGATTAAAAGTTAAGAATGCCATCAATCAGCCTAGGAAATTCAGAGAATAGCTTTTTTTGGCTATAAGAATGATAATAAATAGGTTATGTGGTGCAATCATCTATCTATCTATCTATCTATCTATCTATCTATCTATCTATCTATTATCTATCTATCTAATCTATCTATCTATCTATTCCTTGACCCTGTCTGTGTTGTATTAAATTTGCGCAGAAAACGAGCCCCCATAGCGCTACGATTTTTCAACCACACCACCTTACTCACCATTCTCCTCTGCTGCAAGCCAAATAAATTTTGTTCCGATCGGTGAAATAGTACAAAAGTTATGAAGGTTTTGAAGGTTTCCCCTCCCCCACAGCCCCCTCCCCTACAGCTTTCTCCTCTCCCACATGCCCCCCCCCCCACATCCCCACCTCCCTCCCTCCCCCCCCCCCATACCCCCCCTCCTCCACACACCCCTCCCCTACACCACCTCCCCAGAGTTGGGGGAACGGGTTGAGGGGATCTTATTGAAACATATAAGATTATTAAGGGTTTGAGAACCATATATGGGGAAGTAAATAAGCAAATAAGAGGGGAAGGGACAATATGGGCTGCCTTTTTTGAGGCAGCGACTACGATAGATTCCTTACACAATCTTATATGTTTCAATGAGATACCCTCTCATCCTTCTAAACTCCAGAGTGTACAAGCCCAGCTGCTCCATTCTATCAGCATATGACAGTCCCCGCATCCCGGGAATTAACCTTGTAAACCTACGCTGCACTCTCTCAATAGCAAGAATGTCCTTCCTCATAATTAGGGGACCAAAACTGCACACAATACTCCAGGTGTGGTCTCACTAGGGCTCTGTACAACTGCAGAAGGACCTCTTTGCTCCTATATTCGATTCCTCTTGTTATAAAGGCCAACATGCCATTCGCTTTCTTCACTGCCTGCTGTACCTGCATGCTTAACTTTACTGCCTGCTGTACCTGCATGTTTAGCGTGATATATGCACGCCCAGGAATTTGAAGTAATTGACCCTCTCCACCATCGTCACGTTTGATATAAACAGGATTGTGGGTCCTCAGCCTCCCCTACTAAAGTCCACAATCAGTTCCTTGGTCTTAACTGATGTGAGAACCAGGTTGTTGTGCTGGCACCATTTGGTCAGTCGGTCGATCTCACTTCTATACTCTGACTCATCCCCATCTGTTATTCGTCCAACCACAGTGGTGTCACCGCGAACTGGATGATGGAGTTCACACTATGACCGGCTACGCAGTCAGGGGTATAGAGTGAGTAAAGCAGGGCTGAACACACAGCCTTGAGGTGCCCCATACTAATTGTTATTGAGGATGACGTGGTTCCTCCAATTCGCACAGATTGTGGTCTGTGAATGAGGGAAGTACGAGAATCCAATTTGCAGAGGGATGCGCAGAGGCCCAGTTCCGTGAGCTTGGTAACCAGCTGGACGGGATGATGGTATAGTCTATAAACAACAGCCTAACGTAGGTGTTTTTATTGTCCAAGTGGTTCCAATGCGGAGTGGAGAGCCAGGTGAAATTGCATCTACCGTTGACCTGATTGGCGGTATGTGAACTGTAGTTGGTTGAGGTCTTGTCGAGGTAGGAGTTCATGTACACCATAACCAACCCTCAAAGCACTTCATCACCACAGACGTTAGTGCCACTGGTCATCACGTCACCTTACTGTTTCTTGGGCACCGGTATTATTGATGCCCTCTTTAAAGCAGGTGGGATCCTCAGAAGTGAGAGGTTGAAAATATCTGCAAAAACTCCCGCCAGTTGGTCTGCACAGGTCTGGAGAACTCGATTGGGTATACCAATCAGGATCAGGTGCTTTCCGAGGATGAAACACTTTTCACACAGAGAGTTGTGAGTCTGTGGAATTCTCTGCCTCAGAAGGCAGTGGAGGCCGGTTCTCTGGATACTTTCAAGAGAGAGCTAGATAGGACTCTTAAAGATAGCGGAGTCAGAGGATTTGGGGAGAAGGCAGGAACGGGTTACTGATTGTGGATGATCAGCCATGATCACATTGAATGGTGGTGCTGGCTCGAAGGGCACCTGCACCTATTGTCTATTGGCCCAAAACGTCACCCATTCCTTCTCTCCAGAGATGCTGCCTGTCCCACTGAGTTACTCCAGCATTTTGTGTTTATCTTCGGTTTAAACCAGCATTTGCAGTTCCTTCCTACACGACCTCTCAAGGAGGTCAGAACTCTTATATTTGTGAATGCTTATCCAGGAATCCCAGATTTTCCGCTAGTTACATGGGGAAATGCTGGCATTTCTGAGGAAAATTTGGGCCATTACTTTGTTTCTGGAAAGACATAAAAATTGATGTGAGAGTGAAGGTTTGCAATGATTGTCAGCTGGAAGAGTTTGAGGAAGTCATCAGGCTTGAGTGATAAAGGAATCTTCAAGTTACTAAATGGGTCAACTTGTCTGAGAAACTCAATGTTTAAGTCGTAGAGTCAGAGGGTCATACAGCATGGAAACGGCCTTTCGGCCCAACTTACACATGTTGTTCAAAATCCCCCCACCTAGAATAGACCCGCCTGCCTGAGATGAGGAAAACCGTTTTCACACACAGTTGGTGAATTTGTGGAATTCTCTGCCTCAGAAGGCAGTAGAGGCCGATTCACTAGATGCATTAAAAAATAGTTAGATAGAGCTCTTAGGGCTAGCGGAATCGTGGGATATGGGGAGAAGGCAGGAACGGGGTACTGATTGTGGATGATCAGCCATGATCACATTGAATGGTGGTGCTGGCTCGAAAGGCCGAATGGCCTAACTCATGCACCTATTGTCTTTGTATCTATGTAAATCTTTTCTGAAACATTGCAGGTGATGATACCAAGCTACTCTGATATTAATGTGAACAATAATTGTTTAAGATTGTTACCCCTTTAAAGATTGTGCTGATTGACTAACTGCTCTCTGGTTTCAACAATGTTGTGTAGACAATTCCGTAGACAGCCAGCGTAGAGCCCTTAAATAAACTACACATGCTTGAGCTCATACCTTCCATGTAGTTTCTACAAAGTACTTTTGCTGGACATAGAAGGCCCACCATATTACATGAAAAATCTCTCAATTTCATTGGCACCTTCCGCTCATCAGCCAAGTGTGCAGCACGTGTCCCTCAATGGGTTCCCAACGTCCAACAAAGTCTACAATGACCCATTTGTAACTCGAAGATTGCATTCTCTTACCAAGTTGGAGGCCTCTCACAAATTCTTTCAGCTGCCATTCATCGCAAGCTCTCACACCTACATCACCTTTTGCATTTTTCCAGAAATTAAGTAAAGGCACAGATTTCCCTCAGAAATGTGTGGGATTGCAGGATTACCCGCATGTAGCTATCAGAAACTCAGGGATCAGAAACTCAGGGATCAGAAACTATCGAAGTCCTGACCTTCCAAAGACGTGCTTGTGTGCAAAGGGAAATTTATTACAACAGAGAGAAATGATAACAATGGCAAGGGTGCATTAAAAGCTACAGATAATTTACACGCCCAATTGAATTAATATAAACAGCATTATTATTGCTGATATTGTTGCACAATGGAGATTCTCCACATTGTCTTAGGTGGAAGGAATCCACACAGTGAGTTTGGGAGCAGTTCCTCAGCTGTTGAGAGGAGGAAGACTTTGGTAATGACTTCAGATGTGACAGACCACGAGGAGATCCCTCTGTCAATACTCCCTCCTTTCTTGAAGATGGTGATGATTATAATGCAAACAATATTCTGCTCTTCAGTATGAGCCACACAAATTCATTTATAGAGTGATACACAAGGGAAAATGAAGTAATATTGAAGAGAGCTGTTGAGAAAACAGACAGAGGTGGGCAATGAGATTGAAGATTTTGATGCCCACATTTTTACAACCTCAGCATGGTGCCATTTGACCTCAGGCCTTGTTGTGTTAGTTAGCCTTCGGCTTCTCATCATTCAAAGGTGGCAGTGAGGTTGAATCAGATAGATGGCCGTGTATTGGAGTAGAGGACACAGTTGTGAGTCCGCTAAGTGTTCTTCCCATTAGATGGATCCATCTTGCAGGTTCAGAAATGCAGCCACTGGTTGACCCACTCCATTAATGAGTTGTCCCCCACTTTGCTTCTCAACAGGGTGGGGCCGTGGATGTGACTTGGCTATCCTATGACTTGGAATTGACAGTGCTGAAAAGTCCAAGACGACCTTGGCTGCCAGCCGGTTGTTGGGCTTCCTGCATCCTTTCCAATCCACATTTGTTCTTCAAGACACAGATTTTTAAATTAAAACCACAGCCTTCAGATCCTAGTGGAACTCTTTCTTCTTGCGTGAGGCGTGATGTAGCTTCCGGTCCAGAAAAGTCTTGCATGTGAAATTAATTTAATCCTGGATCTCCTGGCCATTCTCAGCAAACAATCCCAAGTGTTTATTGGCAATGCGATCAAAAGTCACTTCACAAATGCAAATAACATAGATTCAGGCCACTCCAGACATTCGTGAGCACTCTGCAGTTTCTGTTGGCCGGGATTTAGTATGTCAATAATACGTTGACTCGGAAGATTCTATCTTTGTCATAGGCACCTTAAATCCTTGGAGAGATACTACCAAAACCATCACTTTTAAATCTTTGCAGAAAGCAAGCTAATATTAGTGGCGACACAGGAAACTGCAGACGATGGAATCTTGAGCAAAACACAAAGTGCTGGGGAAGCTCAATGGGTCAGTGAAGGGAACAGACAGATACCTTTTCAGGTCAGGGCCTCTCTTCAGACCCATGTATCTGTGAGATGACACCTGGCCTCAGCACAGTAGAGGTTAGCCTGTCAGACTACAATGGCACCTCCTTGGGCAGTGGATTTGATGACTATGTTGGGATTGGTACTGAGTGAACGGAAGGCTTGCTCGTTTAGGAGGGGAGTGAGATTGGAGTGGAAGTCAAGGCTGTTGATGTTGCTGGCAGTAGCTGGAAAGGAAATAGTCCAGAGACAGTAGATGACCTGTAGGGGAGTCCATGAGGAGGAAGAATGTTAGATATGGGGAGAAGTGGCGGGTGAGGCCTCCTTGCCAGAGAACGTGGCCCAGAGGCAGATGTCACAGAAAGAAAGCTCAACATCATGGTTTGAAACTCTATAGGGTGTGAGTGTAGATCTTCAATGTAGATACTTTGAGGAGATTTTTCAATGGTGCACTAAATTGGAGATACAAGAAACTGCCAAAGTGGTCATACTGTTTATTGTGCCTCCATGTTAAATAGAAAACCATATATGGGGAAGTGAATAAGCAAATAAGAGGGGAAGGGACAATATGGGGTAGATTAAGAGCTAATGTAAAAATTGATATACTGTAACAACTGTTTACATGGATATAGATGACAAGGCAAGAGGACAACAAGGGTGATATGGTATAAATGGGGATCAAAAAGAAGATTTATATATTGAGGCAGTGGTCTTAGCAAAAATACTTTGAATCTTTCTTTACCATTGATGAAGATTCTGCCAAAGGCTTTGGGAAGTCCAAATACAACATCCTCATTAAAAAAAAGATGCACGAATAAAGCCAGCAACTAAAGGCCAGACAGTTTAGCTTTGATCACAGGAGAACTGTTGGAAAGATTAATCCAGACAAAATTAATCTTACGTTAAATTAAATTAAGATTCACTTGGACTAACAAAGGAAACTTGGATTAAACCTAATATTTATAACTGCAAATTGTGCTTGTTGTATGATATCCTAACTGGCTGTCAGGAGAAAAGAAGTTGTGTTTTATTTTCATTGTTCTCCATGAGCCAGACAAACAGGAACGTTCCAAACTATGCAAAACAATCTGTTGCACGTTTTCATGAAATCTCTGTGCGGTAAAAACAAACCTTCACCTTTCACACTACAAACATGACCTGCTTTACTTCTGTGGCCTGTTTTACTTCTCGGACATGGTTTGCTTTGAGGATTTTCACCCATCCATCCTACATTCTGTTGGAGAATAGGACCTGCTTTACTTCTTGCACCTGTTTTACTTCTATGGCCTGTTTTACTTCTGCCATTTCCTGTAGCCATCAATTAATGCAAGGAAGCTTAACCCTCTTTTAACACAGTAAGCAAAATGCAACTAAGGAAATGGTCTTGCAGCCACTTCAAAGTCTGGGGTGGACTTTTATGAAGTTGTGTTCTGCAATCTGTCATTCCAACATCTGCTCAGCAGGCCTTCTTATCTTTATGCATACTAGACCAACAGACGAATCCTTCTTATTTACAATACCCAAATGTCCTGCACAGAATTCTTCCTAGGTGTAGGAAGGAACTCAGGATGCTGGTTTATACC
The DNA here is from genome assembly GCF_010909765.2 of Amblyraja radiata. NCBI lineage: Eukaryota > Metazoa > Chordata > Chondrichthyes > Rajiformes > Rajidae > Amblyraja > Amblyraja radiata. The sequence goes on along the minus strand of NC_045977.1, from coordinate 32,538,699 downwards.
GAAGACACAAAATGACAATAGACAATAGACAATAACAATAGGTGCAGGAGGAGACCATACAGCCCCTCAAGCTAGCACCGCCATTCAATGTGATCAACGCTGAATCATCCACAATCAGTACCCCCGTTCCTGCCTTCCTCCCCATATCCCCGACTCCCGCTATCTTCAAGAGCCCTATCTAGCTTTCTCTTGAAAGTTTCCAGAGAAACCGGCCTCCCACCGCCCACTGAGGCATAGAATTCCACAGACTCACAACTCTCTGTGAGAAAAAGTGTTTCCTCATCTCCGTTCTAAATGGCCTTACCCCTTATTCTTCAACCAGGGACCCTGGTTCTGGACTCCCCCAACATCGGGAACATGTTTCCTACCTTTAGCGTGTCCAAACCCTTAATAATCTTATATGTTTCAATAAGATATCCTCTCATCCTTCTAAATTTGAGAGTATACAAGCCCGGCTTGCTCCATTCTTCAGCATATGACAGTCCCGCCATCCCGGGAATTAACGTTTGTGAATCTATGCTGCATTCCCTCAATAGCAAGAATGTCCTTCCTCAAATTTGGAGACCAAAACTGCGCACAATACTCCAGGGTGTGGTCTCACTAGGGCCGCTGTACAACTGCAGAAGGACCTCGTCTTTGCTCCTATACCTACTCCTCGTGTTATGAAGGCCAACAATACCATTCGCTTTTCTTCTCTACCTGCTGTACCTGCATGCTTACTTTCATGACTGATGAAACAAGGATCCCCGAATCCCATTGTACTTCCCCTTTTTCCCAACTGACACCATTTAGATAATATCTTCCTTCCTGGTTTTGCTACCAAAGTGGATACCTCTCATTATCCACATTAAACTGCATCTGACATGCATCTGCCCACTTACCTGTCTGCCAACCAATTTTCTATCCATGTCAGCACTCTAACCCCAATACCGTATGCCTTAATTTTGCCCACTAATCTCCTATGTGGTACCTTATCAAATGCTTTCTGAAAGTCCAGGTATACTACATCCACTTGGTCTCTCTTGTCAATTTTCCTAGTTACATCCTCAAAAAATTCCAGAAGATTAATAAGTATGATTTCCCCTTTGTAAATCCATGCTGACTCGGACCGATCCTGTTACTGCTTTCCAAATATGCCGCTATTTCATCATAACTCAGCTGGTCAGGCAGTACCTTTGGAGAAAATAGGTGACATTTTGGGTTGAAACATTTCTTCAGACCTTCCTAGGTGCTCTTTACAATACTTCCAATTTCACTATTTTATGTTGCCACTTTATATAATTCTGGTTAGTAAACAATTTAGAGTATTTTTCTTTCTTGTGATCTCTAATTATTTGTTGAACAACCTTTTTCTTTCTTTCTTTCATTCATTCATTCAACCTATCTCTCTCTCTCCCTCTACGAAATCCTAATATTGCGAATAAAATATCAATGAACACAAGGCTGGCGGGACAGGATCAGGGTTTGGTTTAGTCCAGGGGTTGGCAACCTTTTTTGCATAGGGGCCAGGACCCTCCGGAACTAGTGGCATGCTCCCAGGTCACCTGCGAGCACCGGGTCTAGCTGCAGTTCCAGGTCACCTGTGAACCACTGGTCTAGCTGCAGTTCTGCTGTCAGGCCCTGGCAGCTGCTCGCAGCCAACCGAGCTACTGAGTGAGTGGCTGGCATGATCCCCGACCCCCTCCTTCTCAACACTCCTGCCCTCCCCGCAACTTTACCCCTGGCGGCCCAGCCGTGCTAACCCGGGCCAGATTGCCCACACGATGTGGAAGGAACAAAGGCACATTTTGGCTTTTTATTGGATTTATGGATTATGCACCAACCCACTCAATTTTAAATAATTTAACATTGAAATTCATAAACAAGGATAACACTTTTTATTTCTGTAATTCATGGTAAGATTTGCATAATTGCCATTGTTTTGTGTGCGAGATATACAGGGTGCAGTGTTTCGAATATCAGCTAACCAATGACGGCAGTTCTTTAACAAGTGCTCCGTAGTTTGGTGTAGGAGATCTTTTCGACAAGTATTCTGGTGACAAATATGACAGGTACTCCGTAGTTCAGCGTAGGACATCTTGTCGACGAGTATTCTGGATCCACTGTCGACATCTGAAATTACAGAAAATATCATATAGGATTAACTTATGAGAACAATCTTATTATAAGATTAACATAAGAATATCATATAGGATTAACTTATAAGAACAAATTTGATTATAACTACATACCTGCAGAATGGATGACATATCACTTAAATGCAAAAATTGTTTTCAGGAGTGGGGAGAGACATGTATATTGAAGACACATTTTTCCTCAAATATGTCAATTTATCTTAAATGTAGAAGAGCTTATTAAAATCTTCTTACACTGGCATGCATGCCTTACAACAAGAACAAAACCAAAAATGTACAGCAGGTGCATAAATCCTTGTAGGAGGTGGGCAAGTTGACAGAGCAATTAATGAAGCAAATAGGATGCTGGACTTATTAACAGAGATATTAATATAAAAGTTAAAAAGTTATGTCATATAAGATAATACATTGTTGGGATCATAAGAATAGAATTGTATATGGTTATATGTTATATGTATATGGTTACAGTCATCATACATTGGGAAGGAAATTAAGGCTTTAATGTGTGCTCCTCGTGGCATGTCGTTGTTCCCTTAGATGTGGGAGCCGCACAAGTGCAACAGAGTCTAGATCAAAGATCATAGTCCCTTTTACGATCTTTGGTCTAGGTGTTCAGCTAAATTTGTATGAGAGGCTGAAAGAAATTACATATTTAGCCTGCCCGATCTCTCACACTTGATAGCTCAGATAGTCGAGTCCTGGCAACGACTCGACCATCTGAGCTCTAGGGAGAGATCGGGGAGGCTAAATAATATTTTCACTACACTACAGAAAGTAATACTTTTTTTCCTCACCTTTCGTTTTTCGTGGGGAACCTGCAGACAGGTCGGGTCGTCTACATTGGCGATTCGAGCAAATTATAGTGGAGCAGTACACTCCGCTTGTAGATGTGGACAGAAGCCGGTTACGGGAATGTCGCTGAAGATTACCCATCAACTACTACGGCTTTTTCGCGGAGTGGACCATCTTGCTCCGCTCTAAGATCTTTGGTTTAGTCTATCTCTGCACAGATGATCCCCCTAGAACTTCCAATAAAACATGTTTTACAGTCCAGTGAACAATTAGTCACAAGAGAAACCTTAAAAGGGCAGCAGTTTTTTAAGTAACACCCATTGTTCACAATCAATAGCATGATCACTCCTTTATTAATATCAGAGACAATAACGCCCACATCTCTCATTTGAATTAAAAAAGGTCAACACAATTTAATTATCAGTGATATGGAAACAATAACTAGGCCAAAAATAGGCCATTTATCCAGTTGTATGTTATTTATTTCTCGAGTTTGTGGAAAAAAGCTTTAAACTTTTCTTAAGTTATCACGATCAGTTGTATCATAGCGAACAACTATTAATTGGTCGTATATTTTATTAAAACACAAAATGCTGGAAGTTTTCAGCAGGTCAGGCAGCATATGTGCATTTGATAAGGTCCCACATAGGAGATTAGTGGGCAAAATTAGGGCACATTGGTATTGGGGGTAGAGTGCTGACATGGATAGAAAATTGGTTGGCAGACAGGAAACAAAGATGAGGGTTTACTCTTTCAGAATGGCAGGCAGTGACTAGTGGGGTGCCGCAAGGCTTGGTGCTGGGACCGCAGTATACATGATGTACAATATACATCAATGATTTAGATGAAGGGATTCAAAGTAACATTAGCAAATTTGCAGATGACACAAAGCTGGGTGGCAGTGTGAACTGTGAGGAGGATGCTATGAGAATGCAGGGTGACTAGGACAGGATGGGTGAGTGGGAAGGTGCATAACAGATACAGTTTCATGTAGATAAATGTGAGGTTATCCACTTTGGTAGCAAAAACAGCAAGGCAGATTATTATCTAAATGGTGTCAAGTTGGGAAAAGGGGAAGTACAATGGGGATCTGAGGGTCCTTGTTCATCGGTCAATGAAAGTAAGCATGCAGGTACAGCAGGCAGTGAAGAAAGTGAATGGCCTGTTGGCCTTCATAACAAGAGGAGTTGAGTATCGGATCAAAGAGGTCCTTCTGCAGTTGTACAGGGCCCCAGTGAGACCACACCTGGAGTATTGTATGCAGTTTTGGTCTCCTAATTTGAGGAAGGACATTCTTGCTATTGAGGGAGTGCAGCGTGGGTTTACAAGGTTAATTCCCGGGATGGCGGGACTGTCATATGCTGAGAGAATGGAGCGGCTGGGCTTGTATACTTGTATACCTACTAGTTTAGAAGGATGAGAGGATATCTTATTGAAACATATAAGATTATTAAGGGTTTGGACACAGTAGAGGCAGGAAACATGTTCCCGATGTTGGGGGAGTCCAGAACCAGTTTAAGAATAAGGGGTAAGCCATTTAGAATGGAGATGAGGAAACACTTTTTCACACAGAGAGTTGTGAGTCTGTGGAATTCTCTGCCTCAGAGGGCGGTGGAGGCCGGTTCTCTGGATACTTGTTTCAAGAGAGACCTACATAGGGCTCTTATAGATAGCGGAGTCAGGGGATATGGGGTGAAGGCAGGAACGGGGTACTGATTGGGGATGATCAGCCATGATCACATTGAATAGCGGTGCGGCTCGAAGGACCGAATGGTCTACTCCTGCACCTCTTGTCTATTGGAATGGACAGGAGACATCTCTATTGTATTAGAAAGTATTTCCATTATCTGCTTATGTTAATTAATGTTAGATTAAGCTACTTTTGTTGAAAACGTAGTGTTAAAGGCAGGTTTTACACACAACGCTTTGTCAACAGTAAAGATAGTCTTCCTCCGCCAAAAGATGCTCGGCTGTATCTTGTCAAACATAAGGGTTAGCACTACACGCTACGAATCCCAGCTGTGGAGACACTGGTATCGTTGTCTCGTTGTAGGACATTGATCATTCTTTTAATCTGGATTTTTAACTTATGTATTGTGGTTTAAAAAAAATATAAATTATGATGTTTTTATAAGTGATATACCAAGATTTTATATGTATTTTATGATATTTAATATGCAATGCATTTTTAATGTAATGTTGCCCCTTGTCTGGACCTTGAGTCCGTAATAAAGTTTATTATTATTATTATTATTATTATTGTCAATAATAAAGATGGCGTCAGCACCATCGCCACCAGATCGCCACCACCCTCAGTCGGTGTATTCACCAGCGACTTTGCCAGTAGTTAAGATGGCGACCTCATCATTACGCAGAGTCGGAGTATTCACCAGCGACTTCGCCAGTAGTTAAGATGGCGACCTCATCATTACGCGCTGCCGGTGTATTCACTGGCGACTGTGCCAGTAGTAAAGATGGCACCCGGAGTTCAAGTCAGTGATTTAATTTCCTCTCGTACTTCCGGATGGTTTCCATGATCACAGCGAACGCGGTGAAGGATAATTTTACCCGAGGTGACGGATAATGTGTGGGAGCTAATGTACGGTCAATCAACACAGGTCTTTGTTAAAAGGCTGTTTATGTCGCTCACGTTGTAATCAAAATGACACTGGTACAGATAAAGGACGGGGAATATACAACGACCATTTATAAACTGGTGAGTGCTGTTAAAAGTTGTGGACGGGGCCTCGAGGATGTATAGGCATCTGTTTTCCTATCAGGTTAATACGCCTCGGGAGTTTTTAAGTTACAGCAAGATCACATAGTACTACATTTGTGCACTGCAGTTACATTTTAATGACAATACAAGCATAATTTGGTAATTAGGGATCATATGAGTTGCCCAAAGCCCATGGTTTTACGATACGATAGAACTTTATCCCAGGAGAGAAATTGTCATAAAAATACAAAAACACAAAATACATGAAACATGAAATTAAAGTGACGAGTGTCAAGGATTAGAGATGTGCACAGATTGGGAAGTCTGTCTATCCCACGACAGAAGGGGGAGGGAGGAGTACAGTTTGGTAGCCACAGGGAAGAAGGATCTCCTGTGGTGTTCTGTCCTGCATCTTGGATAACTGTTGTAACCTTATGATCCATTTCGATTTTTTTTCAGGAGTGGGTGTCACTGTCAAAGCTCAACCCCAGTTGTTCTTGAGAAGTTGGTGGGTTACTACCGTCTTGAAGTGCATCATTGGTTCTAGTGCTATGGAAAAGGAATACTGGGACTGGAGAGTGGTAGCAACATCGAAGGAACGATGACAGGAGCCAGCATAATTTGGCGATGCTCCTGTATTAGTCGAGCTTGTGGGTTAATGAAGTGTTGTTGAGATAACTAAGATAGTAACTGTAATATGCTGGGGTGTTGGATGAAGTCAAACAGGTTGCTTTAACCATGATGAAATCAGGTTTCTTTAGAATTGTTGGGACAGCACTCATCTCAGCTATGGAATCTGTTCTTCTAGGACTACATTTATATATCTGATTATGTGAGTTTCTGGTCAATAATGAACCTTCCCCCCCCCCTCCACAATACTAATGTAGGCCTAAAGGGAAATCTTACTGGAGAGACAGTGGCTAAATAATGTGTGCAGCTCCAGGCAAAACACTTTAGAATTGACACCAAAGCCAAGGGAGGAACTTCAGAAAAGATTTATTGAAATGGTCCCAGGGATGATGGAATTACTGGAGAGGCTGGAGAAACTGGAATTGACCTCTGTGGAGCAGAGTTAGTTAAGAGGAAATGAATGTGGGTGTTTAAAGTTAGGAAATATTCTGAAGGAGCTGATGCTGGTGGCCTTGCCGAGGCAGCGTAAATACCTACACTGGCAGAATGTTCATTTAATAGATATATAATAACAAGCAAAGAGTCATGGAAGCGTTAAGAATTGTTTTCATTCCGCTGGTTCCAATCGGGAATGTATTGTCTGATGGAATGGCAGCAGCAAGTAATTCCATCATTTTCAAGCTGTATATAATTTTCTAATCATTTTTTCACCTACCTTCTTCCAGATATCGCTTACTGTAAGGTAATTTCAATGAGCGATATCTGGAAGAAGGTAGGTGAAAAAATGATTTTGAAAATTTTGTACATTATTACCTGATCCATTTTGTTTTATACTGCCATCTGGTATGAATGTTTTGAATATATATCTTGTCTTTTTTCTGGCTTACAGCTTCAATTGTCATTTTGTAGCTGCTGTTAACTTTATTGAAGAAGTGTTTCATTTAGCTAAAATTGCCATTGAGGCATTGTTATGTTGCTCATGTACAACTGTAATGATGCAGCTGATGAAAAAATACATATGGTAAAATGGATGCAAGATATATTTGGGTCTAGAAACAACAGATTGCAGACTGTGGAATCTTGAACAAAAAACAGATTGCTGGAAGACCTCAGCAGATCAGGCAGCACCTGCAGAGGGAATGGACAGATGACATTTCGGGTTGGGACCCTTGATGTTATTTGTAAAGAAAGCATTGTATTATTTTATTTTAGTTTAGTTTATTATTGTCACATGTACTGAAATACAGTGAAAAGTATTTGTTTTGCATGCTCTCCAGTCAGAGAATAGATTATACATGAATACAATCAAATCATCCACCGTGCACAGATAAAGGTTACAGATTTCAGTGTAAGATTTAACATTGAAGTCTGTGAAAGTCCGATAAAAGATAGTTCAAGGATCTCCAATGAGGTAGATGGGAGGTCAGGACTACACTGTTCAGTTGCCTGATAACAGTCAGGAGGAAACTGCCACTGTGTTTGTTTTCAAGTGTGTGTTTACAAACAACGTGCCTGATGAAAGAGAGGAGAAGAGGGAGTGACCAGGATGAGACTGGTCCTTGATGATACTGGTGTCCTTACCGAGGCAGCCTGAAGTGTAGATGGAGTTAATGTGATGATCTGGGCTACGTCCACAACTCACAGCAATTTCTTTTGGTCTTGGATAGCTGTCCCAAACCAGTCTGTGATGCTTTCTATGGCACACCGGTAGAAGTTGGTGAGGATTGTTGAGGACATGCTGAACTTCCTAAGCCTTCGAAGGAAGTAGAGATGTCGGTGTGCTTTCTTAGCCATAGCTTCAAATGTGGCTGGTTGAGGACAAATTGCTGGTGACATTTATTCCCAGGACTTCAAGCTTTTGACCATCTCTACTTCTGCGCCATCAATGTAGACTGGGGTGTGTGTACTGTTTCACTTCCTGAACGCGCTTCGCTTCCTGAAGTCATTTCTGACAGAATAATAAAAAGCAGCATGAAAATGTTACTTTTGTTTTTAATTGACACATCTGAAATATCCCAAAGCATTGATTCTATTAGCCCACTGTCCTTGGTCCTTATTGCAAGCTCCATTCCCGCATTACATATTCCATTCATGGCAACTATTTGAAACTGAACCAGGTTATTTACGATCTAAAATCTAATCCTAAATAAGCTTTCACACAAATATCTGTATCATCCTTACTACTGCCCATTTTTCTCCCTTCTCACGTCTTCTGAATCCACCTCATCTGGTTAAGCCAGCAGCCATCTTGTTCCATCCTCTGTAACCACTTAGCCATTTATATATACACAAATCCCATTCATCTCGCATCAGTATGCTTACTGACGTGCATGGCTCTTTGATTTTGAATCCCTCCATGGCTTTGTTCCTTCCCCCTCTTCCTTCCAAACAACCATACCAGATATTTGCACTCCTTCATTGTTGGCTTCATGAGCGGTCTCAAAATGAATCACCCCATCAAGGATCGCTCAATGGTACTTTATTGACATGTGTACCCTGGTGCATTGAAATTCTTTTTTTACATACAATTTAATAAATTGTTGCTATACATAAGCACAATCATACCCACGTACAAGAATGTAAGAATAGTAGGGGCAGTACGTAAGAGTCAGTAACGTTGAGGCAGTACATAAGAGACACAACATTGCTGGCACTATCTTGTTCCATTAATTATCTGGATCCAGAAAGCTCTGGATTTCCTTTCCTAAATATGTGTCTTTCTCCATGATGTTCCCCAAAGAGTTTCCCCAAAACCAATTCCGTGACTTATCCCTTTGTAAGCTGCACTAACATCCCCTGATAGTAATATATTCTGTTTGATAATAAACCTGTGAAATACCAAGCAACCTTATGCTGCACTAAAGGTGGTATTTAATTAGCAGTTTTTGTTTTATGTTTTGCACATTCTACTAAATATCAAGAAGGAGAAGTGCACTATTTGTGTCTAATAGTTTGTATTCAATTTTTCAGATCCGAGATGGGAGATATGGAGAGGCTATACATGTTCTCAACAATGAACTACAGAAACATTCAAAAGTAATTATTATAACTTTGCATGTTTGGATATCTTTGGGCATACGTCTAATTTAAAGCATATTGAGGGGTGTACCTGTACTTTATCTATAGTCATAATATTGAAATACTCTTTGCTGAGTCAGTCTGGAGTCTGGTGAGCACTCGTTTGATGCAGAATTTATTAGTAAAACATCCTATTGGGATGTTCCAGAAGCAGTGAGTGTAGCTGCCTGTAGCTTTAGCATTTTCTAAACCAATTCATTTTTACTTCGTTTGATGAATTTCTTTTAAATGTGAAAATATAGTTTCCATAAAATACAGTGTGAACAGCTGCATGGTGAGGTTTTGCCGACAGTGCAGTTTGTGCAGATCTTTTATTACTCTGAAGGATAATTATTCTTTTAAAAACGATTTTTGCTTTTTTTGTTATTAGTCCTGACAGATCAGTTGGAATTCATCACGACTCTTTATTTTATTGTCAGCCATGAGTAAACTACAGCGGCGTTTCATAACACTTGTGTTTGCCCACAAATCTTCTATTGGCTTTTGCACTGCAGTTTGCTGTTTACAGAACCATTGTGGCAGAGTGCACTCTACAGGGATGCTGGGGTCTGAGCAGGCATGGGTTGAGAAATTATTTTCACAACTCTAAAAACAAACAGCGCCTTCTATCTGAAAATGTTAGCCCAAAACAGCAATAATTGTGGGAGTGGGAGACAGGTGGGAGAACTGGGAAGGGGGATGGGATGGAGAGATGGGAAAGCAAGGGCTGCTTGAAATTCTCCTTCAAGTTCTACTTCAAGTAGCCCTCGCTTTCCCTCTCTCTCCATCCCCTCCCCTTTCCAGTTCTCCCACCAGTCTTATTGTCTCCGACTACATTCTATCTGCACCGCCCACTCCCCTGACATCAGTCTGAAGACGGGTCTTGACCTGAAACATCACCCATTTCTTGTCTCCAGAGATGCTGCCTGTCCTGCTGAGTTACTCCAGCATTTTGTGTCTCCCTTCGATTTAAATCAGCACCTGCAGTTCTTTCCTACACAAATGCTCATGCTCATCAGCCTACTCCAGTTGTCTGTCCTTGAAGACAGATTTTGAGTGATCTCCTTAAACCATCAGTGAATTGCAAACCATGAAAAATGGCAGAAATCTGCCAGAGGAGCCTGGAATGATCCTGAGGTTTGGAAGCTGAGAGCAATCTTGGACTTGACTTCCATAGGTTAAGTAGGACAGGCGCACACACAGTTACATTTGTCAGTGTTCATATGTTAAAGTTAAGGTTCTTACTCATCACAGACAAGTCAAACACCAAATAAGGCAAAATTATTTTATTCGCTAGCGGGAGTGTGCTGAAAGCTATATACCTTAACTTCCCTGTCGCACACTCTCCGAACAAAGAAAAGTAAGTAACGTTATAGTCATTTCTTATCAATTAGCACGACTTCTAAATCTGACTGAAAGATCTGTAGCCTAAGGGAAGCAAGGGAGGCTGGACCCATATATAATTTAAACCAATAACAAGCTATTGGTATATTTGCAATGTCAACAGTATTCTCCAAACTTGGCTCGGGCATCTACACATGTTTCTACTGTGTATGCATTCATTTTAGTTTCTGGACTACGTTTCTAGAAGAAGGACAGCCAACTCCATTTTGTGTAAATGCTAGCATTGATTCATTATTATCTGGTGTTATGTGCCTTGTCCTTGATTCTAGGACTGTGATTACGCAAAATTGTAATATTTTGTTAAATAAAATGTATTAACCCCTTCACATCGATCACCGAGGAAACTAAATACAGTTTGAATTTTGGCCCTTTAAAAAAAAAAACAAGGTTTCAAACTTTTCTGTAAATCTGCTTAGTGAGGCTGATTTCACTGCAGATAAACTTTATATTGCACTACTGTAGAAATTAATGGAAGATGTATTTTTCTTTAATGGCACACTTTTAAATGTGGCACTTTGTGACTGCTTTTAGCTTGAAAATATTTTGGAATCTAAGAATATGGTTACATTATTTCTAATTAATGGTCTGTGCTCTAATCTTCCTAATTCATGTCAATTTGTCTCCAGTCCCGGGCAGCACTCTCTCTCTTGGGATATTGTTACTATCAAATGCAAGACTTTTGAATGCTGCAGACTGCTATGAACAATTGGTACAGATTCACCCAGAAGTAGATGATTACAAACTCTACCATGCACAATCTCTTTTCAAGGCTTGCACGTATACAGAAGCCATGAAAGCAACTTTTCTAATAGATAATCCAGTTTATCAAACTAAGGTAACATGCTTGGAACATTTATTGCTGAAAATCTGGTATTTCCCATTATGTTATGGAGAGATTTGTATGTCCATTTTGCCTAATTTATGTGACTTAGTTTATATCAGCCATGGCTTGGAATTGTAATGATTAACCATGTAATAAAAATGTAAATTGTCAGGCTCTGTTCCTCTGAAGAACAATGACCTATAATTTCAAGACTACTCTATACTATGATCATGTGATGTTATCAATTAGTGAGAAAATCTCAGAAGGACGTTTATTGTGATTCTTGCAGTTATTCTGGAAAAAAAAGATCCAGGCAGAGTAATCAACTTGAGTTGTGTGTGTGCCATGAGTAGATAGCTGGCGATGCAAGCTTTGTGCAAGCTTTGTTAAATTGGACTGCATGCATCCCGTTAATGCAAGACTGCCATCACAGCTCCGTGCTATACTCTATATATTTACGACATTGCAGCTAAATGTTGTGCCGTACCATTCACGTATAATCAAACATATGAGTATGATGATCCTTAGAAATAAGGTTTATTAGCCTAACAATAAAGAAACCCTTCTGATTTTCATATCAGTCTAAGTGTCTGCCGAGTTTTTTGATTTGCCAGTTATTTGTTCCTTTCCTTTAAGTTTAAGTGGTATTCATACAAATTGTACAACTCCCTCTTTCCATGAATTGAAACTCCCAACTCTCACGCTACATAATCCGTCCAGCATTTAAACGACCTGCTTGGTAATCTTGAGATAACTTTGAGATTTGGCTTCTTTAACTTGTACCCTTGCCCTTGAAACATTTGTCAGTAGAATCTCATTTTAGTTCCAGCTACATTAATCACTGTTAAATCAACCATAACAACAAGAATGCCCACGCACTCATTTTTCCGCTGCCATGAGGTAGAAGGTACAGGAGCCTGAAATCTGGTACTGTACATCCAGGTTCATGAACAGCTTCTTCCCCATAGGCATCAGGCTATTAAACTCGCCATCAAACAAACTGAACTATAACAGTCTATTGCACTTTATCTGTTTATTTATGTGTATATGTATGGTCTATGCTATATAAACACACTGAACTGTTCAGTATTTATGCTTACTATATTCTGTTGTGCTGCAGCAAGCAAGAATGTTATTGTCCTATCTGGGACACATGACAATAAACTCTCTTGACTTGACTTGACTTGAATAACCATCTCAAAATATTTCTTTAGCAACAAGGAGATTTTTAAAAACTTGGCATTATGGCAGATAATACAGCTTTTGGAACGTTAGTTCAGAGTGGAAAGAACAATGTTGGTTCCCTGACTATTTTATGCCCACCTGCAAACATCTTTCAGCTCTCCAGTTTGAATGAATAAATGCACCATGATGCTGTGAGCAATTTGTGCTGCAGTCAATAATAATAATAATAATAATAATAATAATAAATTTTATTTGCGGGCGCCTTTCTAAGTCTCAAGGACACCTTACAGAAAAAAAATATTTTTTTTACTTTCAAAACATATAGTCGGAGTAAAATAAATAATAAGGACATCACCAATACACAAATTAAAGACAGAAATCGCTCCAAAGACAAAAAATCAAAAACACAATGTGAAGGGAGAGCAGCGGCAGCTAATCCGCGCTAGCGTACACTCTCCCTTCCGACAGCCATCTTGGACACAGACTAACATATTCACTTACACACAAAAAAATCAATGTCCACACTTGTGGCAATTTTCTTGTCCCTGACGGATAACAGCAAAGGATGGGGCTCCATTTTCACTCCATCTTATTCCCATATCTATTTAAATAGCATTCATGCCCTCTGTATCCTTACCACTAACCAATCAAAACTGCTGTCTATTGTATTTAGTCTGAGCCTCAATCTAAATCTAAATATGCCTGAAGTCCACAATGCATGCTCCTCAAACTACTGCTCAAAAATGTTGAGCTGAATTTCTTTGAGTTGCCATTGCTTTCTGCAGATGTATAGTTTAGGATTAGATAAGTAATCCTAGGAGCTGCTAAACAAGTCAGCTCAGGCACTGCTATTTCTTTTTAGCTGTTCTATATAATTGTTTAAAATATTTGCGATTATTGAATTAGATCTACTTCTGGCACATTGTTCTTGCCACAATTATGCTTGTTTTATATACAAATAGAATTTGCGTGAAATTCTGTAGTTCTGGCCTGGTTTTACTGATTTTTGAACAAATGATTACAACAAATAAAAATGGAGCTGATGAGAAATTATGGGTAATTTTGTTTTCAGTAATAATTCAAATATTACAGTAGATTGTGATGGTTTCTCCAAGAAGTAGGAAAGCATAAATAAAATGTGATTTTCTCGATCAGGTGTTGAAACTCCAATCTGCAATTAAATACGGAGAAGAAGACCTTACAGGAGCAAAGGTAAAAATTGCATAATTCTCAGTTTTGGATACTTGACATTAATGTAAACCTAGAAAAATAAAAGTATTCTATGTATAAATACGATTTTAGCATGACTAGTACTTACATTTTAAATAATTAAAATATTTGTAAAAATATTGCCCATTAAACTACAATAGACATCAAATGATGAATTTGCCTAGTAAAGTCGGTGCTTATATGATTGGATTTCAACCTTTCCCACTTTTCTAGTGCTATATTTCCTTTCAAAACCCTGTACTTTTAATTTTGTTGCATCAGATTCTCTCTACTCTGTCTCTGCACCACTTCATCTGTAGAGAAGTTTTCTCACCAATCTAAACCCTTCATAATTTTATACACCAAATTCCTCTGCTCCAGGGAGAACAACCTGTCATCTCCAGTTTCTCTCCCTAACTGAATTGCTGCATCCCAGGCAATATCCTGGTGAATCTCTGCATTCTCTCCAGTGCTATCGTACCTTACACATTAGCGCCCAAAAATGCACGCAATAGTCCACCTGAATTTTGACCAAGCTGTGAACATAACCTCCCCACTTCCCCATTCAATTCCATGAGTTATGAAGGCCAGTATCCCATATCCTAATCATGTTGTTTACCTGCTCTGCCCCTTCAAAGGCCAATGGATTTATACTCCATAATCCCTCTGTCCTTCAACTTTCCCTTAGACCTGAACACTCACACAGTACCTACACCTACCTACTACTCCCAGATGGAAGCTGACCACCTGGATTGTTCACCAACGAACTAGAACTACTGCTGAGAAAAAGACAGGGACTAAGTCAATGTTTTTGCTTGCTATGTCATGATAGATATAAGCAGTCCAATAGGGCTGGCGATAAAGAGGGATGATGGGGTTAAGGTATTACATACAGCACATTCAGGGATGTGGTTATAACCCTGGACTGCCCGAGGAAAGGAACTATTAAAAATGTTTATGACAGAAACAACTTTGCAGACTGGTATTTTTAATTGATACTTTTATGATTTTATAGTAGAGCAGATAAAACATGTAATGTGTAATTTAAATTAATGTTATTAGAAAATTGTTTATCTTATATGATTGTGTAATAAAATAGAAGAATTTTTTATGTTAGAGCCTTGTGGAGCAGCAGACAGCCGATGACCCAGACACTGAGATTAATTTGGGATGTTTGCTGTACAAGGAAGGACACAATGAAGAGGCCTGCAAGAAATTTACCACAGCCATGCAGGTTGTGGGCTACAAACCAGGTAAAATGTCTAAAAAGATCTAAAATGTAACCAAGTATTGGTCATAAAATGTAATGTTCCTTAAGAAAATCTTTATAAGTCTTGCATACCAGATTATTATGGCTCTCATTGAATCATAACCTAGAACTTATATTAATAAAACATTTGTTTCATGCATAAATCACACAAGGTATGTTGCCCGTGTTTTGAAGGATTTGCACTATTTTCTGCAAGAAATCCCATCAATGGAGAAATTGAACCAGACACTTTTTATTGTGTTTCATACTAATACTACTATAATTTCCCTCTGTATTTCATTGAGGACAGTGGTGATTCTGATGGGAGAAGAAATTGAATCAAAAGGTCGTGAGCTGCCACTTTCCTTTTTGAATTGCAAGGAATATATCACAGATATCATCCTTCAGTTAACACCAGTTGACTTTCCTTCATTGTTATACAAGTGCTGCCATCTTGCAGGCGAACTGCACTGATGAAGATCTGACACACACCCCAACTAACAATGCTGTGCATCTGTGGTCATCCCTGATGATTGTGTTAGTTGCCCAGTGGTGGCACAGTGCCATATTGTGCCATCTAATAACATGAGGCAATATTATTCTACACCCTTTGCACCCTTTGACCCAAATCCTAATTTATCTCCATATCTCTCTTCCTTCCCCCTCATTTTTCACAATAGAACTGAATATTAGGAAGATATTGAACATCCTCAGCAGAAACAGTTAATTACTGGTTACCAAAAATCAGTTTCTAATCTGTATGTAAACTTTAAAGTAAAATTAAAGATTATAGTTTAATTGTCGTGCACTATTTATACTTTGCAGATTGCAACTATTATTACTACCTGAAATTACAAAAATGTATAGTATAATAGAATATAACATTTATGCATAGCTGATTTAAAACTGAAAAAGGCAAAAGCCACCTCATTCTTTTATAGAATCCTCGCACATAAAATCAGAGAAGTCATGGTATTGTACATCAAATGGCTATTTATAAAGCACATAGTATGTTGCAGTTTTACATAAAATATACTCTGTTACTCTTTCAGATTTGACCTACAACATTGCCCTTTGTTACTACAGCATGAAACAGTATGCGCCTGCTTTGAAGTATATTGCAGAAATAATAGAACGTGGAATCAGGGAACATCCAGGTGAGTTGATTAGCCTGGTTTTACCTTTATTTAAAAAAATAAAGAAAAACACATGAGTGGTATTCTTTGCTTGAGCCCCAAACCCTCTGCCTATATTTGGATTTCCAGATTGTAATGTTTACAACACTTGCTAAATCTGCATGATTCTCTTTGTATACTTCATGTACCTTATTAATACATATTTTCGTTAATTTCTTCATCATATAGAGTCATAGAGTCATAAAGTGATACAGCGTAGAAACAGGCCCTTCGGCCCCACGTGCCTACACCGCCCAAAACATCCCAGCTACACGTCCCACCTGCCTGCATTTGGCCCATATCTCTCCAAACCTGTCCTATCCATGTACCTGTCTAACCGTTTCTTATACATTGGGATAGTCCCAGGCTCAAACACTCACCATACACTCACCACCCTTTGTGTGAAACAGTTACCCCCTCAGATTCTTATTAAACCTTTGCCCCTTCGCCTTAAACCTATGTCCTCAATTCACCTACTCTGGGCAGGAGGCACTGTACATCTACCTGATCTATTCCTTTCATGATTTTATTTATTTTGCATACCCAATGTCTGTGCTATTTCCCTTGTGTTAGAGATGTCAATAACTGCCAAAGTAGAAGCATTAGAGGAGAGAAGAGCGAAAATGTATTTACTGTAAGAATAATAGGGGTCTGCCCAAAAGGTTGCAGAACCATCATCTCATTTAAAATGTTGAACACTTGAAGAGCAGTAACGTACAAGGTGACAGAATAAGAGCTAGACTGGATGATAACCTTATGTAACTACCTTTCTAGCTGGCATGCACACGATGCGCTGAATGGCTTCCCCCTTTGTCATTAGGTCTTTGTTTCTGTGATTTAAAAATTTTTTGTTGTTGTTTTTCAGAGCTCAGTGTTGGAATGACAACGGAAGGGATTGATGTGAGAAGTGTGGGTAACACATTGGTGCTTCATGAAACTGCATTGATTGAAGCTTTTAATCTAAAAGCAGCCATTGAATACCAGCTTAAGAACTGTAAGTGCATAAGACAAAGATAATTGGAGCTGTTTTGTACTTTCTTAAGCCAACTTCTTAGTTTGTTAAATATTTGATCTTCCTTCAATGAGATTTTGGAGAATGCATTGGGTATTTTTCTGGGGGTAATCGTTGAATTGTTTCCTGGTGAAGGGATCAGAGAGAGCAGAGTCTGGGAGAACTTGCATAATATTGAATTGTCGTAAGGCAGATCTTTCGTAACACAGGATATGGCAGGGATGCCCAGTATTGCTTGGGATGTTAGACTATGTTATTTGAAGCAGCCACTGTTGTTGATTACTCCTGGGGAACTGGTTCTGGGACCCCATTTAACAGGGACATTTCTGCTTATAGTATATCTGGTATTTTCTTGTCCTGATTCTGTACCTTTTTAAAGTTTAATTTGACACAGGAAAATATTGTTCAAATTAGAGAATATTATAGATGTGAATGTCTCTTCCGTCTCTTTTAAACAGATGAAGCGGCACAAGAGGCATTGACAGACATGCCGCCAAGATCTGAAGAGGTAAGTTCACCTGCTGATGTGATAAAGACTTCTAGTTAAAATCCTCACAATTATTCCAGTAACCAAGTGGACGAACATAGAGAATAAAAGCAGGCACAGACTATCCAGTTCTTCAGGCTTGTTCCAGCATTCAACACTATGATTGCTCATCATGCGCCTAGTACTCTGTTCCCAACTTCTCCCTATATACTTTGATCCTTTTAACATTACGAAATATACCTTTCTATTTTTTAATATATTTAAAAACATAACCTCCAATGCCTACATAATAGTGAATTTCACAGCTTTCCCACTCTCTGTGGGGCAAAGAAATCCCAGTATCCTTAAGTTGTGACCTTTTTGGTCTGGACAGCTACAGCTGTTGTGAATATCTTTCCTGTACTTCATGTGTAGTTTATTTAATTGTCACGAGTACCGAGGTACAGTGAAAAGCTTTTTTATTACGCGCTAGCCAGTCAAGGGAAGGATTACAATCAAGCTGTCCACAGTGTACAGAAACAGGATAAAGGGAATAACATTTAGTGCAGGATCAGGTCCAGTTAAGTCTGATTAAAAACAGTCTGAGGGTCACCAATGAGGTAGATGGTAGGTCAGGACCGTTCTCCGGTTGGTGATAGGATGGTTCAGTTGTCTCATAACAGCTGGGAAAAACTGTCCCTGAACTTAGAGGTGTGTGTTTTCACACTTCTGTACCTCTTGCTTGATGGGACTGTGGAGAGAGGGAGTGTCCAGGGTGTGGCTGGTCCTTGATTATATTATACTGGTGACCTGGATGTAGCTATTCCCAAATCATGCCATGATACATCCTGATAAAATGTTTTCTACGACACATCTGTAGAAGTTGGTGAGAGTGAGAGTCATATTGTTTAGGATATCACTAATTAGGTCATGGGCAGCTCAGTATGATTGGAACTATGTCAGCATTTTTTTTCTTTGGAATATTTGACTCAAACAGTTAACTAAAAACTATTCCTACTTGATTACGTTGCTAAAAGAAATTGCTCTACAATTATCCAGTAGTTATGCATGTAGCCTTTTAGTTTTATAGCCAAGGCCAACATAACAACCATGAAAGTAAACAAAGTAATAGTTGAAAGGATTTATTCCAATGGTTTAATACTGATTTACAGTCAAAATAAATTACAGTTTTTCAAAACAAGATAATTCTGTAATTTTTAAAAGGAATCTAAAGATTTGGATCTCGTTGGGCATATCACCAGAGGCTATTGTTTGAGAGGATTTGGTCCTGAGAGATCAGAGCCAACAAGCCTCTTCCTTTTTGTCAGCCAGGTACAGGTGCAATCATGAAGGGACTGAGGAAAGACCTGTGCAATAGAAGCTCTGGGAATAGCTGAGGAAAGATAAAGTTATTACCCCATTTTGTTCAGTGGGATTGATTAAAATCAATCAAACAATCACTGTGCAAACTGATAGGATTTCCTATTGTCGAGTTCTGGTCCAGAAGTCAGAAACCAGTAATGCCATGGACCTGACATGACTGAGATTTGACTGCCAGATAAATAGCTGGCTTTTATCTGAAATATATGGTTGAGGGAAAAGTCCTGAAGACCAGCTGGCCATTGTACCGTGGCTGGATTTAGAATAGCAGGATGGAAACAATATAATGCCTAGAAATAGAAGTGGAGTTAGCAACACAGAGGAACATAGAGACTGGACATGGCCCCTGCTTGGCCAGCCTTCACAAATGGGGCAGCAGCCCAACCCCACGGTGTGCTTGTGGAGAGCAGCAAATGCAACACATCATTGAAGCATGCCCTCAACAAAGACTCAAAGGAGGACTTGTCACCCTTCATACAGCAGATCAAGAGGCAACTGCTTGGCTAAAGGACTTTGCATTCGCTAAATAAAAAAATAGAGTATGTTATGAAATTAGGCTTTTGGCAGTGGTGACACAGTGGTGTAGCAGTAGAATTGCTGCCTCACAGCACCAGAGACCCGGGTTCAATCTTGACTACGGGTGCTGTCTGTACAGCGTTTGTACATTCTCCCAGTGAATGTGTGAGTTTTCTCCAGGAGCTCCGGTTTCCTCCCACACTCCAAAGATTCGCAGGATTGTTGATTAATCGGCTTCGGTAAAAATTGTAAATTGTCCCTTCTGTGTAGAATAGTATTAGTGTACAGGGAGATCGCTGGTCAGCGTGGGCTCAGTGGGCCAAAGGGTCTGTTTCCACACTGCATCTATAAAATCTAAAGTCAAAAGACAGCAACTGAAGAAGGGTGAGAATAAAAGAGATATTGAGAATCTAAATCTAATTGGAAGCTCCTCTAGACATTTGGGTTCACTCTTTAGATTCTGGAGTACTTCCTGAGGATTGGCGGGTAGCAAACGTAAAACCCCATTTTTTAAGAAGGGAGGGAGAGAGAAAACGGGGAATTACAGACCAGTTAGTCTAACATCGGTAGTGGGGAAACTGCTAGTCAGTTATTAAAGATGGGATAGCAGCACATTTGGAAAGTGGTGAAATCATTGGACAAAGTCAGCATGGATTTACAAAAGGTAAATCATGTCTGACGAATCTTATAGAATTTTTCGAGGATGTAACTAGTGGCGTGGATAGGGGAGAACCAGTGGATGTGGTGTACCTGGACTTCCAGAAGGCTTTCGACAAGGTCCCACATAAGAGATTAGTATACAAACTTAAAGCACACGGCATTGGAGGTTCAGTATTGATGTGGATAGAGAACTGGCTGGCAAACAGGAAGCAAAGAGTAGGAGTAAACGGGTCCTTTTCACAATGGCAGGCAGTGACTAGTGGGGTACCGCAAGGCTCAGTGCTGGGACCCCAGCTATTTACAATATATATTAATGATCTGGACGAGGGAATTGAAGGCAATATCTCCAAGTTTGCGGATTACACTAAGCTGGGGGGCAGTGTTAGCTGTGAGGAGGATGCTAGGAGACTGCAAGGTGACTTGGATAGGCTGGGTGAGTGGGCAAATGTTTGGCAGATGCAGTATAATGTGGATAAATGTGAGGTTATCCATTTTGGTGGCAAAAACAGGAAAGCAGACTATTACCTAAATGGTGGCCGACTAGGAAAAGGGGAGATGCAGCGAGACCTGGATGTCATGGTACACCAGTCATTGAAAGTAGGCATGCAGGTGCAGCAGGCAGTGAAGAAAGCGAATGGTATGTTAGCTTTCATAGCAAAAGGATTTGAGTATAGGAGCAGGGAGGTTCTACTGCAGTTGTACAGGGTCTTGGTGAGACCACACCTGGAGTATTGCGTACAGTTTTGGTCTCCAAATCTGAGGAAGGACATAATTGCCATAGAGGGAGTGCAGAGAAGGTTCACCAGACTGATTCCTGGGATGTCAGGACTGTCTTATGAAGAAAGACTGGATAGACTTGGTTTATACTCTCTAGAATTTAGGAGATTGAGAGGGGATCTTATAGAAACTTATAAAATTCTTAAGGGGTTGGACAGGCTAGATGCAGGAAGATTGCTCCCGATGTTGGGGAAGTCCAGGACAAGGGGTCACAGCTTAAGGATAAGGGGGAAATCCTTTAAAACCGAGATGAGAAGAACTTTTTTCACACAGAGAGTGGTGAATCTGGAACTCCCTGCCACAGAGGGTAGTCGAGGCCAGTTCATTGGCTATATTTAAGAGGGAGTTAGATGTGGCCCTTGTGGCTAAGGGGATCAGAGGGTATGAAGAGAAGGCAGGTACGGGATACTGAGTTGGATGATCAGCCATGATCATATTGAATGGCGGTGCAGGCTCGAAGGGCCGAATGGCCTACTCCTGCACCTAATTTCTATGTTTCTATGTTTCTAAACAAGTGATGTTCAGCAATGTTTTAAATCAATTAAATGCAAGAAGTAACTTGAGCATGTACTCAAGCTTTCTTTGTAAGAAATGTATCTCCTATATTTGAATTACATAAGCAAGCCTGCAGTAATTTACTGTACTTTCTCAATAGGAACTTGACCCAGTCACTCTTCATAACCAAGCCCTGATGAACATGGACTCCAAACCAACCGAGGGTTTTGAAAAACTACAGTTCTTACTCCAACAGAACCCTTTTCCACCAGAAACCTTTGGCAACCTACTTCTTTTGTACTGCAAATATGAAGTGTGTTTATGTGCATGTTTTCTATATCATTTGAAAATAAGCATTTCTACTTTTATTTTCTTCAGTTTACAGTCTGTTTTATTAGACTAAGTTTTTTTTCTGAAGTTGGAACACAATAAATTCTGTGCAAGAGAAAGAATTTTATTAACCCAAATAGTCTTTCCATTAGCTACAAATCACAAGAGACTGATGTATTTGTCTCGATGTGTGTCGATCTAATAACACTCAAGAAACTAAAAACTATCCCAAACAAAGCAGCCCACTTGATTGGTAGCTTACATGGCATCTTAAACATTCTCATCCTCCATCTCGATCTGCCAGATCAGCTATGTATGCAGTTCAGCCAATTGTCCCCTTTCATTCATTTAAAATTGTTTTAAAACATAGGATTGATATTGAATGGTCGATGCACTACTGTGTAGCCACTAATGTCGATTTTTTCAGTGCAGTGAAAACAAGAGCAAGATGCAAGATGGAAAAATGTAAAGCAGAAAACTATTTAGGTGAAAGTAACTTTACAAGAATTCAGTTTGCTGCTAACTTCCTGGTTTCATACGGTGGATCCATTTATGAAATTCAATGAGTATAACAAAAACTAAAAGGTGACAGTATTGGACATAATTTATAAAACTAATTGCAAAATGGTTGGTTAAGAAGGTTCAATTGTTGGGTATTACTGGTGGAGTAGCAAGATGGATTCAACAGTGGCTGAATGGGAGATGCCAGAGAGTAATGGTGGATGGCTGTTTGTCAGGTTGGAGGTCAGTGACTAGTGGGGTGCCACAGGGATCTGTGTTGGGTCCGCTGTTGTTTGTCATGTACATCAATGATCTGGATGATGGTGTGGTAAATTTGATTAGTAAGTATGCAGATGATACTAAGATAGGTGGTGGTGTGGATAATGAAGTAGATTTTCAAAGTCTACAGAGAGATTTAGGCCAGTTGGAAGAGTGGGCTGAAAGATGGCAGATGGAGTTTAATGCTGATAAGTGTGAGGTGCTACATCTTGGCAGGACAAATCAAAATAGGGCGTACATGGTAAATGGTAGGGAATTGAGGAATGCAGTTGAACAGAGGGATCTAGGAATAACTGTGCACAGTTCCCTGAAGGTGGAATCTCATGTAGATAGGGTGGTAAAGAAAGCTTTTGGTGTGCTAGCTTTTATAAATCAGAGCATTGAGTATAGAAGTTGGGATGTAATGTTAAAATTGTACAAGGCATTGGTGAGGCCAATTCTGGAGTATGGTGTACAATTTTGGTCGCCTAATTATAGGAAGGATGTCAACAAAATAGAGAGAGTACAGAGGAGATTTACTAGAATGTTGCCTGGGTTTCAGCAACTAAGTTACAGAGAAAGGTTGAACAAGTTAGGTCTTTATTCTTTGGAGCGCAGAAGGTTAAGGGGGGACTTGATAGAGGTCTTTAAAATGATGAGAGGGATACACAGAGTTGACGTGGATAAGCTTTTCCCACTGAGAGTAGGGAAGATTCAAACAAGAAGACATGACTTGAGAATTAAGGGACAGAAGTTTAGGGGTAACATGAGAGGGAACTTCTTTACTCAGAGAGTGGTAGCTGTGTGGAACGAGGTTCCAGTGAAGGTGGTGGAGGCAGGTTCGATTTTATCATTTAAAAATAAATTGGATAGTTATATGGACGGGAAAGGAATGGAGGGTTATGGTCTGAGTGCAGGTAGATGGGACTAGGGGAGAATACGTGTTCGGCACGGACTAGAAGGGCCGAGATGGCCTGTTTCCGTGCTGTAATTGTTATATGGTTAAATAGAGAAACTATTAAGACGAGATGAATGATGCCTCAAACCTAATGGTTTTAAGTCCAGTGTACTAAAAGTAGGTCAGGAAATTACAGATATGTTAATAGAAATGTTGTACATTCCTGGACTTGGAAGCTATGACATTAATTTGATGAATTGCCAATGTCTTGTTAGTATACGCAAAGAGTGGAACAGAAAAAATAAAGTATAATCTAGTTAATCTAATATCAATGTTAGGAAAGCTACAGGAATATGTCATTTAGACAAAGTGAATAAATAAAGTGAAGCTGAATAGTGATGGTATACATTTAAGAAGGGTAAATTTTTCAGATCATTACTAACATAGTAAAAATGTCAAAATGTTATCTAAATTGCACTCCAGCAAAGTTTGATAATAGAATTATGGTAAAAATGAAGCCATGCTGAATTCATACCAATACTGGTTTGTAATTGATTTTCATCATGAGTCAAATGGCAATAGAGTATATTCCAGTTTAGTGAGTAATATTGTTGCATGTTTAATCAAATAAATTTTAGTGGAGGTATGGATTCTCCCTCAAAACCTTTTGAATGCCGGTTTGCATCCAAATGTGTTCACATTCAAAATCGAGATCGGCAAGGGTGAGAGTAGACAGTTAATGCATCTGTGACACAACAAGATCATGGCAATTTTAATCATCACCTCAAATTGACTTAATGTCCTCATCGGAATTTGGATTATCCTGAAGGGAGCAGGATTTGAGGCAGCTCAGATCCGGTTTTTTTTCGCAACAGGAAAATATACACTTGTTACTTTTCCATCCATATACAGCCAAGAGGAGTGGGGATGTTTTTTGGGTTTTTTCCTGGGCACTACAGAAAAAGCCATGATCATCTCCTTCCAGGAATCACCTACTACATTTACAACCTTTTTGGGCTGTATTTGATTAAACATGCAACAATTTATGTTAAGGAATCAATTTCTGAGAATAATAAAACGTTCTGTTAGTTGTTCAAAAATAGTTTTAAATTATTAGTGATAATTTGTATTGTTATTTAAAATATTAAATAATACTTTTTTTCATAACATTTTAATACATTATAATTAACAATGTAGGTCTACGTTTGCAATCTATCTTGATGACATTTTTCCATCTATTAAAGGCAGTAGATATTGAAGAGTTTGTAGCATCCTCAAATATTTTCTAGGCTGACAAGATAAGAATACACTTTTCATGGGCAAAATCAGTTGTTGATTTACAGAATAAACATGGTTGTCTATCACGCACAAACAGACTGCTTATACTCTGACCGGGATCAGATCTGGCAAATTAAATTTTGCAGTCTGTTAGAATATGCATGATACATAGTGCGTGTATGTATGTGCACAAATTAAAAGGGTTGATTAATTGTTTCTCAATGTATCAATATTGCTGTGAAATTATGCTTTTAGTATTTTAGTACAATTTAAGTGCGTATTTTCTTTTAAATAGAAACGTATGATTGATTTTAAGGTATTATGTGAAATAGAATTAATTTTATGTCTTGACAAATGAGAAATATGGAAAAATGTAATAAAATATGATTTGCATATTTACTCTGGTAGAAAGATTTCAAATAATGTTTTAGTGGGAAAACACAACTGGTGAACTATTTTGTTTTACTTTTTCCAGTATTTTGACTTGGCTGCAGATGTTTTGGCTGAAAATGCTCATCTTACGTACAAGTTTCTCACACCGGTAAGATAGTGAAGCTTATCAATTTCACAAAGAAGGCATGTTTACTTCTACTTACAACAAAAAAATGCATACCACAAATGTTTTGTTAAGGTTTTTACGTAGCAGCATTTCAAAGTAGTGATAAAAAGAGTTATGCATCTATATAAACCCCAGTTAGCAAAGAGTCGTGGATGTGTAGAGAAGATAATTATATTTTGTAAATTATTTCATATTCTATATGACTAGCTTTTTGTTTGCCTTCTACATCTTCTTAAGTGCAGTGGCTCAGTTTGTACTCTAAGGTATCACAGTGCTTTAGTCAAGATAATATAATCCACATTTTTTCCATAGTCATAATTTAACATTTATTCGCAGGATCACTTTTATAAGTCTGCACTATAGCATGTCAAAATTAATATATCCTTCTTTAAATGAATTGCCATAAACTGAATGCAGTGCTCTATTGAGCTCCATTTCCTACTCTGATCACTGAACTGCCCTTTGTATTCTAGTATACTTCTTAATTTCTCTTTGTACTCTTCCACTAACTTTTAGTAAACATTTGTACTAAGATAGCTGAATGTCTTCAGTTTCTAGTTTCTCGTCATTTGGAAAAAAAACACCACTTGCCCAAAATGCACCACTCTACCAGTAATTATCTCCACATCCACTGCCAAACTACTCCAATCTTTGTCAATCGGTACTCAATCAGAAAATGTACAGGTTCCAACTCACCCTCACACACCTCATGCCCACAACTCGCAGTTCATACACACTTTTTGCTTTTCTATCATATCTACATGTTCCAAACAGCGGCAACACTACCTTTCTTGTAGTAAAAGGGAGTGCATGGCATTAGACAGCAGGAAAAGGAAAGGGAGGTCGGGCTCACTGAACCCCAGGGAACGTGATAGTGAATATCACCGTGGAAATGAGACGGTGGCCACTGTCAGAGCTGGAGATGAGGGAATAATGAGGAAATCTGCGTGCCATATTTTATGTTGGAACAGTTCTCATTTATCCATGCCCTTATTTTGACTTACAAGCTGCAGGTGAATCCATTCATGGAAGCATGCATCTGCTTTCCTTGCTCCCCTCTCCACATTTCAATCCTTTCCTCATTTCAGGTTACCAAGAACTCCCCCAGTTTCCGAAAAGATAGTGAATTCAATGAAACGGTGTCATCCCACAACAGCGACATAGCTGCTTGTAGTGCGGGTGATTGAGGGTGAATTTCTAGCCCACTGTCACTCATCTTACACGCCCACATACAAGAAAGTGAATCTGTTTATACATTCCAGGCCAAGGCATGCAAATAGTTTGCATGCGCTGAGACATGAGGCTCAAGTGTACAGGGGCAGGGGAGAAGTAGAGCAGCTACCAACATTCCACAAAGTGTCCCACTAGATCTGCTGCGAGGAGTATTGAGAATATTTCGGTGTGCTGAACTGCAGAAAAAAGTTGGGTATAGATTGAACTGGAATCCCTTCATATTGATGAAAATATCTAGATTCATTTGAAGTGGCATCATACACCAATATATTTCCGGAGTATTTAACACTTCTTTGCATTGTTTTAAATAGAACTTTGATATGAATCCTCTGTAAAGTGTGAGACGTTACTACATTACTACTTTTCAAGGATATCTGTATATTTATCTTTTCTTTTAATTGTATAGTACTTGTATGAATTCCTAGATGCCATGATAACCTGTCAGACGGCACCAGAAGAGGTAAGAGATTTTTTTTTTACTTGACTTTTCTTATATAAGTTGTTATTAAACAACTATGGAAAGAATTGAACTTTGGTCAATAAGATAATAATAATAATAATACATTTTATTTGTGGGCGCCTTTCAAAAGTCTCAAGGACACCTTACAGAATTTAACAAGAGTAAAAAACATATAATCAGAGTAAAATAAATAATAAAGACATCACCAATACACAAATTAAAGACAGAAATCGATCCAAAGACAAAAAAATCAAAAACACAATGTGAAGAGAGAGCAGCAGCAGCTAAACCGCGCCAGCGTACACTTTCCCTTCCGACAGCCATCTTGGACACAAACTAAAATAATCACTTACACACAAAAATCATCCCCCCACAATGGTTACCACTGTGGAGGAAGGCACAATGTCCAGTCCCCATCCCCAGTTCTCCCAAAGTCAGGCCTATTGAGGCCTCCGCTATTGCCTCTACGGAGGCCTGATGTTCCTGTCCGTTCTCGCCGGGTGCTGTTGCCCCGGCGTCGGGAGAGTCCTCTCAGCGGCTGGGCCACCTGGAACGGCCGCTTCCTTACCGGAAACCGCGGCTTCCGAAGCCGACAAGGCTGTGCCGGTTTGGAGCTCCCAGGCTCTCGATGTTGAAGTCGGCGCCACCCGCTCCGCTCCGCAGCCCGGAGGTGTTGAACTCGGCGGTC
The DNA here is from genome assembly GCF_010909765.2 of Amblyraja radiata. Taxonomy (NCBI): domain Eukaryota; kingdom Metazoa; phylum Chordata; class Chondrichthyes; order Rajiformes; family Rajidae; genus Amblyraja; species Amblyraja radiata. The sequence goes on along the minus strand of NC_045977.1, from coordinate 32,510,810 downwards.
ACAGCTCACCGGAGCTCCAGCGCGTCGATCCAGCGCGGCGACCCAGGCAAGGCATCGCCCGCTCCGCTCCGCGATAGCGCTCCAGCGCTGTGCCGCCACCGAAGCAGAGGTGCTGGGCGGTCCCCGCCAGGAAACGGCGCTCCACGCCCGCTGGTAGGCCACGAGGACGGGTCGACGGGGCAGCCCAGAGAAAAAGCTGCCTCACCGACCAGGTAGGGACCTAGAAATATAGTTACCCCCTTCCCCCCACATTAAAAAGCCTATTTCTCCCACAAACAAAACACATGACTCACTAGAACTACAAAAAAACTACAAAGTGAATTAAACGGACGGCTGCTGGTTAGCAGCCGTTCCCCAAGATGGCTCCTCCTCCTCTCTCGATGAGATTATTAGCATAAAATCCATCCTAAATCCATTAGGCATGTACATTGTCCTCCATAATGTTTGGGACAAAGACCCATAATTTATTTATTTGCCTCTGTACTCCACAATTTGAGATTTGTAATAGAAAAAAATCACATGTGGTTAAAGTGCACATTGTCAGATTTCATTAAAGGGTATTTTTATTCATTTTGGTTTCACCATGTAGAAATTACAGCTGTGTTTATACATAGTCCCCCCATTTCAGGGCACCATAATGTTTGGGACACATGGCTTCACAGGTGTTTGTAATTGCTCAGATGTGTTTAATTGCCTCCGCAATGCAGGTATAAGAGAGCTCTCAGCACCTAGTCTCTCCTCCAGTCTTTCCATCACCTTTGGAAACTTTTATTGCTGTTTATCAACATGAGGACCAAAGTTGTGCCAATGAAAGTTAAAGAATCCATAATGGGACGGAGAACCAAGAATATGACTGTTGGAGACATCATCCAAACCTTAGGCTTACCAAAATCAACTGTTTGGAACATCATTCAGAAGAAAGAGAGCACTGATGAGCTTACTAATCACAAAGGGACTGACAGGCCTAGGAAGACCTCCACAGCTGATGACAGAAGAATTCTCTCTATAAATAAAGAAAAATCTCCAAACACCTGGCTGACAGATCAGAAACACTCTTCAGGAGTCAGGTGTGGATTTGTCAATGACCACTCTGCACACCAAAAGTATGAATGAACGATGTGGAAAGACCTTGGATGAGATCTCATGACAAAAATGCTGAAAGGGCTCCACAGACCAGACAATAATTTTCCATGAAACAATGACACGGGCAGACTTTATAAACAAATATGGAAATCCCAAACTTGGTGCACACTCTTCCTGGTGTTCCCTGATGCTCCTCTCCAATGTTGGACTTCTTATGTAGTTTAGTTTTAGAGACAAAGCATAGAAACAGGCCCTTTGGCTGATTGAGTCCGCACTGACCATCGAGCACCCGTTCGCACCAGTTCTGTGTTATTCCACTCTGTCATCCACTCCTGACACATCAGGGGCAATTTTTATAGAGGCCAATTAACCAGCAAACCCACACATCTTTAGGATGTGGGAGGAAACTGGAGAATTCAGAGAACATTCACGCAGTCACAGGGGGAACGTGCAAACTCCACACAGACAGGACGAGGTTGGGATTGAACCAGGTCTCTGGCGCTGTTTTACATATGGTGGCAACGATTGTAATGCAAGTCAGCTGAGTGGTCTAGATTATTAATAGAGATGATTCAAGAGCAATCTTCCAGTGGCAACAAAACTTTCCAAAGTGATGCAACTCTGAAACAAAACAATTCCCATGTTTCTGCAGAACTTCGAAATGTAGAAAAAATTCAGAAGGAATTTAGCTTAAAGTCTAGAGTCCTGTACACAGCAGAATTACTGATGGTTAGAAGACAGTTTGAAATAACAATAATAAAACTTTACTTTGATTCTATACATTTTATAGGCATTCAGAAAATTTGATGAAATGGCTGGTAAACTCACTGAACAGTTACGGAAATTGACAAAACAGGTAGATATTAAAAAATAATAATTGTTCATAATTTAGATTAAATATTGGTATGTATGAAATGCTTAGTTTTATAACTTCCATTTATAATTTAAAAATGAGTAGTTTAGTGATATCACAATGTTATAAGAACCTATAATTTAATCACTGCTTTTCTGGTACAATACTCTTGATTTATAATGTTATTATAATAATGATGATAAATCTATCATTGTTGGTGATCAGCAGCTATTCATTCCGTTTCAGGACAACTTGGAGAAGTTTGGCCATTCTTTCTCAGTTTGATAAATTCCAGTAAAAAATAACAGTGATGCTTCTCTAAAGAACGATTGCGAACAGCAGCTCGCAGCAATATAAGCTTGATGAGGGGGTTTAAAGGGAATAGAGTTCATAGGACTCTTGTCGATATTGGATTTCTGGCTGTCCAATAATTCAAAGCTGCATTTAGATTGGTAATAGTTATGGTTGAATTTAATCTCAAGAAAATAAATTCAAATTTCAGCATCACTTTACAAAGTACTGAGAATTGTTTTAAACTTTGAATCGAATGTATGACCCATTCTCCTTACCACATCTCATGTGTATATATTTCCTTCATGGCACTTCTACACTGAAACAAGCCCAAAAGAATATAGCATAAAACCAGAACCACAGAACACTCCATCTAATTATAGAGACAGCATATTCTTTAACTCCTCTAATTTTTTGTCTTTTAGCCACAGACACAAGCCTTTATTGTGCCTTAGACTTCGAGTTGACTTGCCTTAGACTTCGAAAGCAACATTAACTAATACAGAATTGCTGAAAAAGTTACTTTTAATTAAACAAACAGGTTCACTTCTTAATAAACAACTCACATTACGACCAGTTCAAAACTTTACTTATTATCGGCCGATGGAAGTGGCTAGGAAACCCCAGCCAAGTGAGCAACACAGACACTTGGCTGTCCTCAGTCCACTTCCCTGAACAACAGAATTACATGGTATTATATACTGTTGTTTTGTCACCTTAGCACATTCCACAAACATTAGTCGTGGTCAGAGGTACAGAGAATACACGTTACTACAGGATGTTTCTGAGCTGTCTCGTTACATCAGTTGCATCAAAGGCATCCTGTCATGTGGTAGAAGGTATTTTACATATTAAAGGCATTGGACATTATCTCAATACCCCTTACTGGGATCAATCTGGGCTTCCTCTCTCATCAAATGGTAGATACATTTTAAAGTCATTGGTCATTATCTCAATACACAGCAACCTGAACCAAGCTGAGACTTGCCTTTCTGTATCAATCTACTGGAGCAAAGCCTGCTTTGAGACTAAAATCTAAGTTGTAAACTGGCCAGGAATCTATTTAATATTTTCTTATATTAAACATCATTCAGCCTTATCATTGCTATAAGGCAAAACTCAGGTGATTTCAACTGCCACCACACCGAATGGGGCCACGCAAGATGCAATAGTGATTTTATTCGCAAGAAGCACAAAATAATTATAAAAGATTTTTATTTTACTCAATCTTCCCTCACTTCTGACAATAGCAATTACTAAATGTGATCTTTTGATACTCTTCTGTATGTAGATGATCAGCCATGCATCCATGCCTGGATGATTATTATCTAAAAAATGAAGCTAACTTCACTTTATCTTGCAGGAAAAAATGAAAGGTTTTGGTATCAGACTATGGTGAATGCATAATACAGCAACATTTATTTTCCATCCAGGTACAGGAAGCAAGACATAATCGAGATGATGAAGCTGTAAAAAGGGCTGTAAATGAGTATGATGAAGCACTTGAGAAGTGAGTTGCTTTCAGAAAATCTAAATAAGTGATTGAGACTATAAATTTGACGGGGGGGAAGGGGATGGCAGTTTCTAGTGAGTACTAAAATATCATGGTATCCAGTTTTTAAAAAAAATATTAAAAATAGATTAGGTACACAAAATTGCTGGGGAAACTCAGCGGGTGCAGCAGCATCTATGGAGCGAAGGAAATAGGCGACGTTTCGGGCCGAAACCCTTCTTCAGAAATAGATTATTTGGTTGTAAAACCATTGTTTAATAAATTTACTTTTGGCCAGGCCGTTAAGGGAAGTCGTAAAGGCATCCTCATAGTATGTAATGATGTGGAGCTAATTCTTGTAACAACTAAAATTGGCTTGTCGTCTATTTACAAACAGATCCATGTTGGACACTTGCCAGCATTCCATCATCCATCCACATTCAATAGATCCCTGAATTAAAATTTCTAACTCCACATAATTTATTTTCTTATCTTGCACAAGACACCAGGAAAAAATACTTGGGAGGTGTCATGTATAATTATTTCTTCTAAAACATCAGATTCAAAGAGGGGAAAAAAGTGGTTTGTGTTTCAGAATGCTCCTGCATGGTGACTCTTGCAGGAACTCCAGATGTATGATTCTTTGACAAGACAAGGTTGAGCTCAGGATGCTCAGGATCTACTGAGGGCTGGGAAGGGGCTGCATGAAGGAATGGGTGGTTGAACCTCTTCATACACAAAGAAGTATCACTGATCACTGCCATATTTTCTCAAATTATGACACAACTAAAGAGAAATACTCAGGAGAGGGAGAAAATAATTTTATGTCTCGAGGGCGGCACGGTGGCGCAGCGGTAGAGTTGCTGCCTTACAGCGCCAAAGACCCGGGTTTGATCCTGACTACAGGTGCTGTCTGTGCGGAGTTTCTTCATTCTCCCCGTGACCTGCGTGGATTTTCTCTGAGACTTTTGTGTCCTCCCCCACTCCAAAGATGTACAGGTTTGCAGGTTAATTGGCTGAGTATAAATGTGCGGGGTTCGCTGGTCGGCACGGATCCGATGGGCCAAAGGGCCTGTTTCCACACAGTATCTCTAAACTAAACTAAAAGTCAAGAGCCTTCCAACAGACCCTAAACAAATATAAAAACAATTTTGAAATGGTGATAATGTGAAAATGGAAGGAAAGAATAAAAGAGATTATGGGGTGAATGCATGAAATGGAATTATTATTGTAAGTTATATTTCTCACATGTGGTCATGATCATATTAGAGGCAATCTCTACGTGCATCTGCAAGATAGCAATGTAAGGTGACATTCCCCAGGATGAGAACTCAAGTATCCCTGGGCAACACTTCTACAGCCACCAGACTAGGGATACTACAGTGGCGATTTGTTGGATTAAAAAAAAATGTATGCCTTGTATTAAGTTTGCACCTTCATTATTATAAAGCTAATGTGGTGATTTTTTTTTTAGGTACATTCCAGTGCTTATGGCTCAGGCCCGAATCTATTGGAACTTGGAAAACTACCAAATGGTTGAGAAAATCTTCCGAAAGTCAGTGGAGTTCTGCAATGAGCATGATGTTTGGAAACTGAATGTTGCCCATGTTCTCTTTATGCAAGAAAACAAGTATAAAGAGGCAATAGGCTTCTATGAACCAATCGTGAAAAAACATTACGATAACGTAAGACACCAATGTTTGCGTGCTTGTTTTAACAACAATAGTAAACTGCCATCATGCATCCTCAATAACTATTATTGCCTGCATTTATTACCTGCTTAGTTTTAATGCTACCATAATTTTGAAAAAATGAATTTAGGTATTGATAGTTGATTATGAATATCATTGCAAATAGTATTTAGAAGTTAAATTCGAAGCTAATCAACCTTTGTGAGCTATTTAGTATATCTGCATCCTACGCTGATAGGTGCTCATAATGTGAGTTTACCTGCTCCCAGTGCTTCACACTGAATCTTTATTTCAGTTTTTTAAAATGAAATAGAAAAATACTCAGTAAAAACCAAACATAGTACTTGAACGGTGTTGGTCAATCAATCACCACAACATTTCTTATGTAAATTTGATTCATTTTTTGGAAATGTCCCTCTTAACTGTGGTCAAGATTTTTGATCCACCCGAGAATTCAAGGCATAATCATCATTGAATGATTTTCATACGCTGAATTCTCTCCATCGATTGATAACAAATTGTACGTAGTTAGTTCTAGTGTTATTGTATGGCTAATATGTGGCCTTGAATTCTCAATGCAGTAAGCCAGTTTTCTTCTTAATCAACTCACTGCAAATAGGACTGTACGTTTTACAGGATGTGAATTGCATCAGTCTCTGACCTTTTAGATTCCATGACATTCTTAAAAAAGTTAGAGACTAATAAATTTGGTAGATAATAGTAGTATAGAATAATTTCTGATAGATTCAATGGAAGGAATGAAATACATACATAAAAAAGTGGATTAAAAAAGATAAATAGGCTGTTTAAGGTTTGACTTAATATTGCGACCTTGTAATTTCAGTGATGGGAATTCAATGTGTTTTCAGAAATAAGATTAATTTTTCACATTTTTTCAAAAAATTGCCTATCATAAAGCTTCATTGTTATCTGATTATCTATTTTTAAACATGTGCCTTTTAGTTTTCTTATCTTTTGAATTCTAAATTCCATAAGATTTAGAATTCATCTCCATAAGAAAATGGTTGATTAAGCACATTAACTCTTTTTAATTACATGGAAAGGATTATTATAAATATCATTGCTCAGAGGGACTGTTGCTCTTGTAATGAGGATTAAATACAAAATGTACAGGCTTATTTCAAATATATACTTTATTGATAATGACATATACAGGAACTTCTGTCAGTGCACATTATTCTTTACCCCCATTGTACCATCTAATCAATACAGTCTCTTACAATACATCAATGAAAGTGAGAGTCTGTAATACAGGATGCAGTGCCTCAGTGTCCAGTGGCGGTGGCAGTACCCTAGACTATCTTTTCCCACAAAAGCCTTTGGGATAACTGCACCTAGCTTCAAAGCGTTCCTTAGTGTTTGCTCCTGCATCTGGAATGTTGCATGGTGCCAGTCAGCAGCAATAACTTACTGATTTCTCCTTACAATGGAAGACCTGTACTTTTTGACGAGACTTTGTACCTTCAGCCTGTTAGTGATCTTCTAATAATGGTTGATGTTTGTCTCAATACATGCCCCTTTGAACTGCCTGTGGGTCACAGAGATCTCTGCTACGCAGTTGCTTGTGGCTTTCAAAACCATTAAAGGTTTTGTTAGAGCACGTAAGGAGAAGCCGTATCCCTGATTGAAGTAACTTGGGGAAACAGTTTTAAAATAAAATGTGTGAGATAAGATCAAATGTTTTTATGTTAATAATGTGGCATGCATTGTTGAAAGGGAAGTAGATTCAGTGAAAACGTTCAAATAAGAGTCGGATATTAATTGTTGGGGATACAAATTGTAGGGCTACAGGAAAAGACCAACGCATGGGATTTATTAGAATTCTTTCAAAGTGTCTGCAAAAAAAGGTTGAATGTCCTATACAGAAAGCAGCGCTGTTTCTATGTATCGTTTCGATCTGGACTGTGAATACTTTTAACTTAACCAACATTACTAACACCTTCCATTCTGTTTAGTCATGCCTCTTTTAAACAATTTTCTTTTCTTCCATATCATTTTTTAAAACAGAAACAAAATAATTATGAAGATAGACACAAAAGCTGGAGTAACTCAGTGGGACAAGCAGCATCTCTAGAGAAGGAATGGGTGATGTTTCGGGTCGAAACCCTTCTGTCCCGCTGAGTTACTCCAGCTTTTTGAGTCTACGGTGTAAACCAGCGTCTGCAGTTCCTTCTTACTAATTACATATCACTTTCAACTTTTACTTATCTCTACTGATTCATTGGTCCAATAAATATTTTTTTGATCCACTGTTGATTAACTGTACATTGAGTTTTAATCTGGAAGCCCTGTCACATCATACCAGTGCATTAAACTTTATTCAATTTGAATCTGGTTCTGCATGCATATGAAAACTATGTCACACTTTATTTACTATCCATATGCAACTTGCAAACAGTGGGTTTGAATAATGGAGCAGATGTAATCTGAAGAGCAAAGGCCAGTTACTCTGTTGTTACCTTTGTTCTTACCTTCGCTAATTCGGGAAGCTATTTAGAGGATGCACTGATCATCCTTAAAATAATTTCCAGTTTTACCTACTCCCCTCCCTGCTATCAGTCTCAAAACTAGCCATTTTCACCCACTGCCCATTAGATCATACCTCTCCAAATTTTCTCCCCTAGCCTGTCTCAAACTTCTTTTCAACCCCTCTGAATGTTATGTGCAACAATCTCTGCCACCTACTCGGCTTTGCTCCTCATTCCTCTTTGTACCGTCTCAACCCTTCCCACCCTTGCAATCTCTTCCCAACCATAATAATCGCCCTCCTTCTTACCACAACACTGCCCACCGCCCCAGGCTCTTCTCACCACCAAATGTCATCATCCCATTCCACAGCAATCTGCTCCCATCGCGCCACAAACTCTACCCACATCCAGCACCAGAGATTGTAGAGGAAAGATCTTGCTACACAATTGATGATCCTACTATGGATGGCAATTTGGGTAGAATATGATACTTCACCTCTGCACTAAACAGCAAGGAGAAAGGAAAACATGTTGAAGTATTTCTAGTCTACGTTCATTGCCTCTTGGATTCCCTTGATAATTGACCTTTCAGCTTTGTATTAATATTTTTTGATAATGCATTTGTTTTAATATATTTTTAAAACTCTGTGTTTTCTGGTGGCTTTCAAATCCTTTCTTAGCCTTTTCTTATTTTCACATATTGGTTTATAATTTAGAGATACAGGATGGAAACAGGCCCTTTGGCCCATGGAGACTATATTGACCATCCATCATCCGTTTACACTAGTTCTATGTTATCCACTTATGCATCCATTCCCTACACACACTTGAGGCAATTTAGGGAAGCCAACTTTTTTTCTTCTTTTTTATATATCATTACAGGCCCGACCTGCTTTTTTTTACCATTCTTTATTGGTTTTCAGTCACTTACCATCAGTAAGTAGTCTTTTTGTTCAATGATATTTATTTTGCAGTATTGTCATTTGTTTCTTATCTTGAGCTGCAGTTCTATTCATCATTTTCTATTTTACCTCTCTTTAGCTACTTCATGCCTACTCTAATCTAATATTCTTGTGTTATTGTCATTATTTTCCTTGTCTTAATAAATGCCTATGTCTGCCCATCAGAAGTGCAATTTCTGATTGAATATGGCAAACTTAAAGATTCCATATACCAACAACCATATAGTTGATACCAGACAGCTGAGCATTTCAGCATCGAGAGTTTGTCAGCACAAATATGTGACATCTCTTTACAATACTATTATGTCGTGCTAGATTCTGCATTGGACCAGATTATTAATATCTTCATTAGAAAAGGTTTATTTGCTATCATAGTTTAGCAATAGGGAAATTAACATATTAAAAAGTTTGCTTAATAAGATAGTATTGTAAAACCTTGTTTGGAAAGAGGAAGTTTAAATGTTTCTTTAAATATCGTAAAGATACTTAATTTTGGTAAAATGTAATTTCTACTTGTCACATTTTAAGGGGGATTGTTCTTAAAATATTGCATCTATATTTCATCAGGATTTGTACTTGAACATGGCAAAATTGCAGGTAATTTAGAGTCCATTGTAGTCAGATTTGTTTTAGAATTATGCCAACATTAAACTGGCATTATTAAGTAATCACTATAGTGGTCAAATAGTATATGAATTTCTGAGTTGCCACTAATATTAATTCAGGAAGAGAATAATGCATTTAAAATGTATTTATTCTGCTTAACTGAACAAAACCTATATTGTCTTTAGATTTTTTTATCATCCGCATAGTTAGGCCACTAATAGCAAAATTCTTTCTCTGCAAGGGAAGTATGTTAAAATACTCAATAATTAATGAGTTTTTATGACAATTGACAATTTAATGGAGCAAAGTCTGACAGCAAGAACTGCTGTTTTGTTTTAATGTAAGTACTCTGGTTATGTGTCTTTATACCGTACATATACCGTACATTGGCAACAGCTTATGTTAATATTTATGTTGAGGCCTCTAAATCATTTTAATTGCTCTTTAAACGTTTTTAAACTAAATTGTCACTATAAACACCAAGCCTGACTGAAATGTAGCAAATACAGCCATCATTCCAAAAAATTGAATTTCCTTATTATTGCTTCAGTATTAATAACATGATTAACCAATATAATTATATTGATCTATTAGAATTTTTACCAGTTACTGGTTATAAATTTTAACAATTTCAGATAAAAACTGTTTAAATTATTTTTTTAAATGGCTGTAGAAAACTTATGTTTTTACATGGATGGGTAGTTTTGCTTGAAATTATAATTATACTACAATTCCACAACAGCATATGCTGTAACCTTAAGGATAATTACTGGATTCTGGAAAAATTGGAAATTCTAATTGATATTTTTAATCAAACGTTATATGCAATCAGGTTAATGATACAAAACTTGTCTTGTATTAAGAACAAGACCAACTTGTGCCCAGTAATGGATAAAGATATTGCAAAACAAAGCTTCTAAATTCAATATGAAGTTAATCATAAGAGGTTAGAAGAACCATTCTCTGTAGGTTCACAAAGGCAAATATGGAATACTGAATGCAGGAATTTAATGAATGGGCAAAGAAAATGTATTCACAAGTGATAAAGATACTGCAAAGATGAAGTTGAGAAATCGTCTTTTAAGGCATCTTTGTTCACAGTACAGTCTCTGAAAAGTATCACTCAATAAATAAAGCAGATAAGAAAGGCTTGGCTGCATTAGAAAAAAACCCAGATTTGATGCATGCTTACCTTCCCAATATACCACTGCCCATTCTTACAAAGATCCACTTTGTTAAGCTGTCTAAAATACACAGTTTATTGTACAAGTATTGGGAAGTAGAGCCAGAGGGAGTCATTGATTTAGGTAAGAACCACTCTTCACATAAAATTTATTTTCAATTTCTACATTGTATCATTGAACCATTGTCTTTTATTAATTCTTACAAACTGTGTTGGCCATTGAAATCACAGGTTCATCAAAGACTTACAACTAGAACGGCAGCTAGGCATGGTTGACACAGGCTTCATTTCTTGCTATTAACTGCAGTACACATCACTTGCAATTGTTTTATTGATGTTAAAGCAAGTAAAATGTTTAGGTAGTATGCTCAATTTTTGAGATAAAATATCTAATAATAAAATGCATCATATTATTACAGTTATTTACACTAGAATATTTCTTCTTACCATTTCAAACTACTTTAACAGTGATATTAAGAACATGTACTGATTTACGAACAGGTTTTAGCATTGTAAAGGGCCTGTCCCAATTACGTGTCCTTGGCATGCAAATTATGCGACCTCGTCGCGTTGAGGCATACGGGCATCGTATGACCGCGCGGGGCCGGTCCCACTTAGAAGCGCGGAGGGGTATGTACTTGTGCGCGACATCGCGCGGGGCTCCGAAATTTTTGTAGTGAACGAAATCTTCGCGCACCAACAACTGACGCTGGCGCGACGCAACGTCTCACCTTCAACAGCAGCAGAATTGTAACAATAGGATTGTTTATTTAAGTACTGTTGTACGGGGGACTGTTTTAGAGTTGACACCGGGCTCGTGACACAGTTCGGATGATGACTGCACAAAGACAATAAAGATCTAGTAAGCAAGACTGCTTTAATCGTCCATTATGTATAGTCCAGAAAGAGCCAGAACATAATGAAACATGGTGGCAGGGGTGGGAAGGACGTCGAAAATTGTCAGAATTAACTAGAAAAGTGAAAGTTTAGCTAGCTAGCAGCAGGCTAACGTTAGCCTTACAGAAGCCGGCAAAGAAAAAAAAGAAAAAACAACAGCTAGCTGACAGCGATGGAAGGGCTAAAACCCCCTGGAACTTTGGTTTTGGACTCCAACAACTTGGCGAAGTCATGGAAAAGTTGGAAGGAGGAGTTCACACTGTACATAGACCTTACCATGCCAGACGCCGAAGAGACCACAAAAGTCAAGCTATTCAACTATCTCATCGGAGAAAAAGGCATAGAACTTTGGGCAACTTTGTCGAGTGCTAGCCCTTCAGCGAGGACCACAGTGAGTTCAATGATCATACAGTTTGACGAGTACTGCAACCCAAAGGTAAACGAGACTGTGGAAAGGTACCGATTCTTCATGAGGAACCAAGGATTGGATGAAAACGTGGACAGCTATGTAACAGACTTGAAGATACTTGCTAGTAGTTGCAATTTTGGGGACATTAGAGATTCATTGATTAGAGATCGACTTGTGTGTGGTACAAATAGCTCAGCACTGAGGGAGAGATTACTCAGGGAAGAGAAGCTGACTCTTGAGACATGCCTGCACATTTGTAGAGCTACAGAGCTGTCAAGGGAGAATAGCAGAACACTGCAAGGACAGACAGTGGAGGAGGTACATGCACTGAAACAGGCAGAAGAGAGACACTACATCCACATGACATGGCCAGCAGACCCTGGGCCAAGGTAGGAACGGACCTTTTCTCCTTTCACAATAAAGACTATCTGATAACAGTAGATTATTATTCAAACTTTTGGGAGGTCGATTATCTACCTGACACTAAGAGCAACACAGTGATCAAAAAACTCAAGGCCCACTTTGCCCGACAGGGGATTCCTGACATTGTTATCTCGGATAACGGACCCCAGTATGCATCACAAGAGTTTCAGCACTTCAGCCAGAAGTGGGGCTTTGAACACAGGACATCGTCGCCGGGATACCCGCAGAGTAATGGGAAGGCGGAGTCAGCGGTAAAGACAGCCAAGCGCCTGATGCTGAAGGCTGCAGCAGCGAGACAGGATCCGTACTTGGCAATGCTGGATCATCGCAACACACCGAGCCAGGGCCTCAACACAAGCCCGGCACAGAGACTCCTAAGCAGGAGGACCAGGACCCTGCTTCCCACAAAGGACACTCTGCTGAAGCCAGAGGTGACACACGACGAACAGGGACTGAAATACAACAGACAGAGACAGGAAAAGTACTACAACCGCACAGCAAAAGACATGGACACTCTGAAAAGAGAGGACAGTGTGAGAGTACAGCCCTGTGACACACACAAGGGCTGGAGACCAGCGAGAGTGATCCAACAGGTGAGCCATAGATCGTATGAGGTGGAGTTAGAGTCAGGAGGTGTTCTGAGACGAAATCGTCGCCACCTCAGACACAATCTCACCACGCTCACACCAACACAAAACACACCCACACCAACAGTGACTGAGGCGGCCATACCGCCAGAGGGCCCAGCAGAGAACCAAGACACGGTCACCAGGTCAGGTCGACAAGTTGTCAGACCCCGCTACCTGACAGACTATACTCAGTGATTAGATATGGACTATGGAAAAAAATGAAAAGAAAAAATGAAAATGTGTTGTTGATGCACTTGTTGGAAAACGGATGTTTTGAACTGTTGATTTATTATTGCTTATGTTGTTAGATCTGTTGTAAATGAGCAGAACATATGGTACAAGTTTGTTGCACTAGAATACCTAAGGGAAAGAGACTAACTTGAAAAAAGAAAAAGAAAGATGTAACAATAGGATTGTTTATTTAAGTACTGTTGTACGGGGGACTGTTTTAGAGTTGACACCGGGCTCGTGACACAGTTCGGATGATGACTGCACAAAGACAATAAAGATCTAGTAAGCAAGACTGCTTTAATCGTCCATTATGTATAGTCCAGAAAGAGCCAGAACATAATGAAACAAGAATCAGGCAAACGATCGCCGAACTCGGCCTGGGGCTCACGGCCGTTGCGGTCCGGATCCGCCCCCACTACTACTCCCAGAGCGGGGCCAAGAAAATTGAAGATAGACACAAAATGCAGGAGTAACTCAGCGGGACCGGCAGCATCTCTGGAGAGAAGCAATGGGTGATGTTTCGGGTCAAGACCCTTCTTTTCAGACTGAAGAAGAGTCTCGACACGAAACGTCACCCATTCCTTCTCTCCAGAGATGCTGCTGGTCCCACTGAGTTACTCCAGCTTTGTGTCCATTTTCAAATGACGTCACGCACTCCAGACGGCTGTGCGTACGTATGTAATCGCGCCCGACCTTCGCAGGACCATCGCGGCTCAACACGACCACGAGGTCGCGTAATTTGCGTGTCAAGGACACGTAAGTGGGACAGGCCCTTAACCTGTTAATAAGCATGGGATTCGCAGTAGTCAAACACTGCACTCTGCTCAAATCCTTTAGCAGCTTGATGAAACCAACTGTGCAGTTCTGATCACCTGATTACAGAGAAGAGAGTCAAGCCATGGAGGTAACCCAGAAGTTAGTGGTGAGATTGATCTTGAGCATCAAAGAGATAAGGTGACAGAGAGGTGACATTGGGAAACATTAACATTGCACCAAATATCTGCAACATGTAAAGTATATTGTCAGGACCAAAGAATCAGATAGTTACAGCACAGAAGGATACCATTCATCACATTGTGTGCATAGTGATTCTCTACCAAGGCAAATCATGAATTCCAGCCCTCATCTTCTCCTCGGCCTTTACTTTGTCACCTTGCTAATATATATATTTTTTTAATCCAATTCTGCATTGAAGGTCAATGGAATCATGGCTCCAACATATCTGAAGACAATGCATTCCAGATTCTAGCTACGTGGCGCATAAATAAGTTTAACCATGTCATTCTTTATTTACTTTCACCCTTATTTTATACTTATGGATTGTACGCCTCATCCCCTCCACTAAAGTGAGCAACCTCCATTACCCATTCTGTTCAGACCCCTCATCATTTGATATATTTCTATCAAATCTCCCATCGTTTTTCTCTTTTCCAAAGAAAACAATCCCAATGTCTCTAATTTATCCCCACCGCAGGAACTATTCTCACAAAGTTTCCCTTGACCCTCTCTAGTGCTTTCGCATCCTTCCTATAATCATGTGCTAACCAGAATTGAATGCAATTATCCAGTTGAGGCCAGAGCAGTGGTTCACAAAACTTCTGTATTTTTATACTCTGTGTCTCACTTGGTGAGAATCTGCGTTTTGGATGCTTCATTAACTACTTTCTCAAACTACTCTGCTGCTATCAATGATTTGTGAACACATTTCCCAGGAACCTCTCCCCTGCATCTTTTAAAACAGTATCCTTTATTCTCCATAGCCTTTCCTCGTTCTTCCTTCCAACAATAGTCATCTCGGATTTTTTATTTTAATCTATCGGTGCTAAATATAATTGTCCTTGCATTTCACAATAATGCCAAGTTTTGTAATTTGTAACTTTACAAATTGTATCTTACTACCCCAGGTTTAAATCATTAATATAGATTAAAAAGAGCAATGACCCTACCACTGATTGCTGAGAAACGCCAATATTCATTGTCCTCCAGTCTGAAAAATTGACCAACCATGTTCATGCTATCAATCTCCCTTTTATGCCTCTGCTTCAACTTTGCTAACAAATCTTTTTTATGAAACCTTATCAAAAATCGTGTGGAACTCCTTGTATACTGTTTCAATTGTATTATTTCATCAACTCTAGCTGTTACCTATTCAAAAATTTAATTTAAATCGATGAAATTCAATTTGTCCTTATCTAATTTGCACAAGCTTACCTTAACTAATCCATCTTCCTCCAGATGACTATAAATCTTGTTCATCAATGCTTTTAAAAGCTTCTCCACCACAGAAGTTCCTTATTGGCTTGTAGTTACTGAGTTTATCCTTATCCCTTTTTTGAACAAGGATATTCCCTATTCACAATTCTTCAGTTTCTGTTATCGTCCCCCACATCGAAAGTGCATTGAAAGATGTTTACCTGTGCCCCCATAATTTATTTTGTACTTCTCTCAAAATCCTAGGATGAGTGCTCTCTGGTCCTTGTGCTCTGCCTTCTTTAAGGGCCTGTACTATACAGGTTTACCCAAGAGCTCTCCCGGGTTTAAAAAAAAATCAAACTCGTGGTAAGTACGTAGAATGTACGTAGCGGGTACGTCGGAGCTCGTGGACGTCTCTTAGCGGCTCATAACGTTGACGGCAGGTACTCGGGAAACGCGGCAAGCTCGTGAAGTATTTTTCAACATGTTGAAAAGTGTCCACGAGAGCCCCGAATACCTACAAGTGGCTATTACCGTAATTCTCCGAGTTCGAATCAGGGGAAACTCGGGAGAACTCTTGAATTACCTCGTACAGTGGGAAAGGCCCTTTAAATTCAGACAACTTTTTTAATATTTCTGTGCTGAAAATGTTTAACATATCCAGGCAGTATCCACTGTCCTGGTCAAAACAGATGCCATGTACTCATTTAGCACAGCATTCATGTGCAGGCTCCCATATTGTCCTGGATAGGCACAATTTTCCATGTTTCCAATTTTCCCTTTTAGTATTTATATCCCAATTAAATTAATTAACTGGAAGAAGCATTTTTAGTGGGATGGTGCACGTCTTTTGAAATTATAACTTGATGGGCACAACTATATTTAGAGCCTTTAAGGAAGAAATTATTTATAATTAGTGGTTCATCTTTTCACATTCCCTCCCTTTGACCCTCTTATATTTCACATGGCCTGCTTCTTTTGCAATCAGTGAGGCTCATGCTGGTATTACCACCTGACATTGTAATGTGCAGCATTTTTAACCTTTATCTTCTTTTGTATCTCATTATGTTCTTCCCTTGTCGCCCTTGGAAATGTGCTTCAATTGTACCTGAATAATTTCTTCGCAAAAGGCTGTAAACAGTTGCAGTTGTGATTGTCAATATGCATTTTCAAATTACTTGTACCGTCCCATTGAAATTGTTCTTCCTCCAGTTAACTATTTTAATAACGAATTGCATTTTATCTTTTCCTATATATAAAATAAATCCTCATGTAATGATCATTATTTCCTAAATACTAAACCAAATAATATAATTGTATAAAAAGTGTAAAGTCAATAGAAATTAATATTGGGAGAATTGGATGATTGCTTTTCTTACCCTGTCATCCATAATTAAAAATTATTCAAAACAAGACGAAGAAAAAAGTTAACCTATGTCCATCCATTTATGGACTAAGGAATAGTGTCTAATAGTTGAAAATTAGTAAAAGGCTTAGTCCATCTATTAGATCAGAACAGATCAATGTCAGCAGCTCAATTGCTTGCAAATGGCAAAATGCTGATTTGATTTGCAAATCTAGTAGAACCTCCATGCATAACTCACAAATATAAATGTGTTCCTTGCTATGACTGGTTTTGCTCCAATCTATCTCTAGGGCATACCTCAAAGCTGCTCAGAATGTCAGAAGAATCTGTCACTGCCATCTTGGATGTAAACATGTTATTATAACAGTAAAAGCAAGGGTCATCATGAATCATTTTAATGCTCTGATGGTGAGAGATCAGGGTTTTATAAACTAAGGGATTGAATGCCTGCTTAGTTCGAGCTATGGTTCTTCTCACCCAATTTAATTTAAATTACACTTTATATTCAATTTTATATTTGTAATTTAAAATTATCAAAGTCCATTACTGAGTGATGCAAGATAGCATTTACTGATCATTCAAAACAATTATCCTTTTTGTGGAATTTTATTTCAAAGAAACTAGTTAATTTTATTTAAGTAACGGAAACACCAATGCCCTGTAATAGGAAAAACTACCTATTACAGACTCCCCCTTGACAGCCGTTCAGGTTACAGAAATTTGCCAAATCACTTTGAGATGCAGAATAAAATTTGTTCTCACACAATTTATGTGAAAAAACTATATAAATTATCAAAAATCTTTTTTTTCGACTTGCATTCCTTGGACACATGCACAGCTAACATGGCTTTCTGTTCCGTAAAATCTGATATGTGATACAACCAATTTCTAGGAATGCAACATGTGCATGCTGTAATTATTAATTGATCATCTACCATTTCTAACCTCTTAAGGGATACACAATGTTCTTTATTCAAAATTATGGCAACTACTACGAACAGTTATGAATTATTTAGGTTTTCATCCTGGTTCAGTAATTTAAATGAGAAATTTTTGTTGGAGTTCACAGATTACCTTGCAAAATAGGGAATTATAGCTCCTCGTATTTTCTTTATGTTGTACATATTTTAAATTCTGAAGTCAAATCTTACTGCAGCTGAAACGTCTTGTTTCCCTTGTATGATTAAAATGTGTCATAATGTTCAATTAGCAATCTCCATTTAAAACCAAATACAGCTCAGTACAAAAAAGGATGTTCAACTAACTTATTGTAACTATAATAATGCACACTCTTCAACGGGAGACATCGAATCTAATCCCCCTTCTCTTTCTTTTTGCTTATATAATTTTATATTAAATTCAAAATTTATAACAAAAGGATTTTTGACTTAGTACAGTACTCAGTAGTCTATTGTTGAGAATTTCATGGTTGAATTTTATTTTAAAATATCACAGAATAAGGCTTAAATATTAGTATATGTTTGATCAGATGTTAGTTTCAAAATAATTCAACTCCATTTTTTTTTTATTATGGCCGATAAATTAACGAGAATTTCCAACCTATTCCACTGTTATTTATTAGGTCACATCTGAACACTATGATATTTTGCACCAGTCTGTACCAAACTATAATCTATGAAATCTTGCAATCTGGATTGAGGCTTCCTGGTACATTTTCTCCCTAACCACTGCCCAACAACGTTCTCCCAGAAGACCAATAACACAATCACTCAATTGATTTACTCTGCTCAATTAATTTTGGGCAGTTTTCCCATGCTTCTTCATGTTTATTCAATTTCCCATCATTTAGATTTCTCATTACGGGGTCCGTACTGGTCTTTAAATATATGTTTACACTAAATTTTATATGGAAATAAAATAATGCTGTTAGTGAATGTTTCATTAATCATTTAGATTGAGACTTTATCGTGAAAACAATTTTTACATGTCAAGAATGATTTACGATATCACAATCTGCACATTATGTATTTGCTAGGAATATGTTAACATCTTTGCAATGTATTTTAATTTAACTGTAATACTTAGATTGTTCATTGTATTCTTTGTGCTTGCTTTAAGTGTCACTATACTTTTGTTTTTGAGTTCCATTCAACCATTATTTTCCATGATTTTAAATGAATTACAACGTTTATGTGGCATGTACTTACAATCCGTTTTACTCTTCTTTCAGATCTTAAATGTGAGTGCCATTGTCCTTGCTAATCTCTGTGTTTCCTATATAATGACCAGTCAAAATGAAGAGGTAAGCATACATTAATGGGGATCCATATAACAATATGATGTTTGTCATTTTATTGTATGAACTGAACCACTTTACATAGATACTTCTTTACTTGTCGTGTTCTGTTTAAATTTGTCTATTATTCATCCATAGTTGCATATTTCAGCTACATCCTAGCCTACTGGTTTCCCAATAGTTCTCCTTGTGGACTTATTGTCTCAATGCTCCATTATGACTTAGTTTATGATTATCCAAGTGTTTAGTCAATAAGTATGTCATTTCTTCACGGTTGACTTTAGACTGATATGTATATTGTTGTTTTATTTCTATCCTTCCCTTAATGGTCAACTGAAGTTTCACCGTGCAACTTTGCAATCCATAGTACAGGTGCGGAGGTTATGGGGAGAAGGCAGGAGAATGGGGTTAGGAGGGAGATAGATCAGCCATGTTTGAATGGCTGAAGTAGATTTGATGGGCCGAATGGCCTATTTCTACTCCTATCACTTATGACCTTATGTACGGAATTCCAAAGGATAGGTTTTGATAAATTGGTTATCTACATATGATGCATAATGAATATTCGCGACATTGCACCAATGTTAGAAGATGGTGTAAATGTATGATGTTAATGTAGGAGGTACTGCAGGAGGTTTTGTTGTGCTGATTGAGCTAAAGCATTCATCATTTTCTTCGAAGTTAGAAATAACTTATCTCAGAGGACTGATACGCCTTGTAAATTTTTAATCTCTGACCAGTTCTGATGAAACGATATTTCTCTCTCCACACATGCTGCCGGACCTGCTGACCTTTCCCAACATTATCCTTTATTTCATACTTTCAGCAGCTTCTGTGTTCTACACCTCACCATCGCATTATTTTTCTCTCCCCTGTTCACCTTCTATTTACATCTGTTCTGAACAGATGAGCAACCTCTTCAATCTCTTCCAACCAACACCAAGCAAGAATTTCATTGTCCTATCTGGAACACGTGACAATAAACTCTCTTGACTCTTGACAATCTGCGATGTTTTTCTTGTAGCAACGAAGAATTGCAGATGCTGATTAATACACAGAAGGACACAAAGTGCTGGAGTAATTTAGTAGACCAGGCAGCATCTCTGGAGAACATGGATAGGTGATGTTTCAGGATGAGAGACCCTTCTTCAGACAATCTGAAGTAGGGTCTCGACCCGAAACGTCACCTATTGTTGGTGAGATTTGTGATTTGTGATGTGGTATGGATGCACTTTATTACGGTGATCTGTGTTATTAGTGGTATGTAACAAAAGCAGTGTACCATCATGTACCGAACCCAAATACCACCAACCCTGGTTGCGTGGCAATTAAAGATTCTATTCTATTCTATTCATCTTTGTTCTCCAGGGATGCTGCCTGACCTGCTGAGTTACTCCAGCACTTTGTGTCATTTTACTTTCTTGATGTCCATCCTATCAAAGTTTTTGTTCTCCCCATCCTTCGACTTTCTCATTCGCTCAATATTGCTTTCCCAATTTTCCCGGTCATGATGAAGAATCATTGATCTGAAATGTTAATTCTGTGTTTTTCTCTCCACAAAATCTGCCTGACCTGCTCAGTATTTTCAGCATTTTCTGTCCTTTTCCCTACTTAAACATATCTTTGGCTTGGATATCAATTTATCATTTACCACTCTTACTTCTCACATCTCATTGACAAACAGATAAACACATGACCGTTAAAAAGTAACTCGGAGAAATGCAAGGTGGCGCATTTAGGTTGTTTGCCACATTTAAGTTTATTTTTACGTTTTCTACAAAGCCCTGCCCTGTGTTGGTTAAACTTTCTCCAGTTTTCGTCCACAAGTGGGTTGGAGATTCTTCCACTGTTTAACTTGTCCTATTAAACTTTGTACCAAGATATGACACCAATAAGCCATTTCAAATCAATTATGCCATTTTTATATGTATATATAGTTTTATATAGTTATAGTTTTGCAATGAAACATGTTGCAAAGTATTTCATCCATAAAATAGCAAAAATGATCATGTCCTTTACATAGGTGATTAATATATAAATTAGCATTGCTTATGGGTTGTATTCTATGAAATATTATTTTAATATTATTTTAATACTTTAAGTATGTTACTTCTATTTAATAGTAGTTCCATTGTTATAATATCTGTTAATTTTCTTCCCAATTTTAATTTGTATTCATCTTTAAATAAAGATTGTTCGTGATAGTTTTATTTGGACTAATGTAGATTTTAATATTTCTGTTAAAAGGCAGAAGAATTGATGCGGAAGATTGAAAAGGAAGAGGAACAGCTGGCATACGATGACCCAGATAAAAAGATTTATCATCTTTGCATTGTTAATCTTGTAATAGGGTGGGTAATATCTAATTTGATGATGGCAGATTAAACACTGGAGTTATATAATTATTCCACGTATACAGAGGATTGTATCAAAAAACGAATAAATAATGGAGCAAAACTGTGATAATCCATTAACTGATTTCGCAGAAATCCCGATGGTTTAGCATCTGGATTGCCGGGTGATGTTTTCAGTGGTCCCTTTACATGTACCAGGGCCCCATTTTATGCACTTTATTTAACTCACCCGATTCACTGAAGAACTTGTTTTACTGTGTATCATCCACAAGAAAGTAAATTCAAAGCATTTTGGGATTAATGGGAGTAACATCCAATAGACGGTGAAATCTTCCAGTCTAGTACCAACAAAATCCCAAGAAACCTGGATTATTGGAGTTCTACTGTGCGACGGATTGAATGATGTAGTTGCCTAGAGTTTGCAAATTAATTTCCGTGTAGCATTGGTAGGTAAATGCTCACTCTTAACAAGTCATTTGATTTTTTTTTAAGGAAGATAATTAGGACTTGCGCGAGCTTTGGTTCTAGAGTAGTGAATCAAGTAAAGGCACTGTGTTGTAAAAGTTATGTTTAAGGGTATGTTATCTGATGTTGTTTGATTGAAACTAAGTCTTGAAAATTAGATGTGAGGACATTTGAACCATATCAAAAGGTTCAGAACAAGCAGTTTCAGAATTCTCACTAGCAAATAGTTGTTTTCAGATTCAGTCTTTGTTTACTCTGAGCAGAATCTCTAAAACAAACTTCCTAAAATTCCACCAACCGTTGCATTGAAACAAAAAGGGATGCAAATCAAGCCATCCATGTTGACTTCTACAGATAATGCTTAGTAATTTTTAGTGTTTTACCTTCTCAATTCTCTTAGGACTTTATACTGTGCTAAAGGAAATTATGAATTTGGCATTTCAAGAGTAATAAAGAGCTTGGAACCATACAACAAAAAGGTAAGAAGAAACAAGGATGCAAGACCAACTTCTTGTCCCTTCTTTGAAAATGTCCCACTGGTGAAAACATCTCAACCCTATCATTGCCTCCTCAGGATGTTGTATGTCTCAAGGTTATCCCTCATTCTTCCAATCTCCAAAGAATACAGACCACAGTCCCCACCCCCAACTTGTTTAACATTTTATCAATCCCTTTTTGACTGGCTCCAATGCTTCCAAATCCTTGTAAAGGTTATGTCACCTACACCTGTACTAATTGTGCTAAAACCCCTATTTCTAACCTCCAATCCTTTTATAATAAATATGCCATTTTTCAATCTTAACTACCTGCTGCATCTGCCTGTTAACCTTTCGTGATTCATGCATCTGATCACCTAGAACCCTCTGTACCACTCATTTACAGTCTCTCTTCATTTATATAAATTGCTGCCTTTTGATTCCTCTTACCAAAATGCATGACTTCACACTTGCCCACATTGAACTTCATTTGCCAATTTTTATCCAATCATCCAATCTATCTATATCCCATTATAAAATTATCATTATCATTATCACAACATACTCTTTTGCCTATTTTTGTGTCATTGGTAAAATACATTCACCCCCTCCTCATCCTGGTCACTTACCTACATAATAATAACTGAAGGAGGAAAAAGTAATCGTTGGCCATTCCCTAGTTAAGGGGCTGTCCCACTTGGGCAACCTAATCCGAGAGTTCTGGCAAGTTTGCCCTTGACTCATACTCGCAGCATGATCGACACGAGGCCGTAGGAGGTCTTTGTTATGCCCCTGTCCCACTTAGGAAACCTGAACGGACACCTCTGGAGACTTTGTGCCTCACCCAAGGTTTCCGTGCGGTTCCCGGAGGTTTTTGTCAGTCTCCCTACCTGCTTCCACTACCTGCAACCTCCGGCAACCACCTGTAACCTCCGGGAACCGCACGGAAACCTTGGGTGGGGTGCAAAGTCTTCAGAGGTTTCCGTTCAGGTTTCCTAAGTGGGTCAGGGGCATAACTCTCCTTCATACTCGAGAGTGGTCTCCGCGTACTCGAGGCCTCAGCTAGGTCGTGGCATTTTTTTCAATATGTTAAAAAAGCCCGCGAGTAAAAAAAGGTCGTCATGGAAAAAATCTATACTTTTTTTACTCGTAGGGTTAGTCGTAGGTAATCGAGGGTAGTCGAAGGTAGTCGTAGATAGTCTTCATCATAGTCGAAGGGAGGTCGAAGGAGATCAAAGGAGGTCATCTTCACTCTCCACAATTCGGTGTCCACTAGTCGAAGCTGGTCTTCAACATAGTCGAAGGAGGTCTTCAACATGTCATTTTCTCATACTCTTCTAAACTCACCAATTAGGTCGCCCAAGTGGGACAGCCCCTTTAGATCCTTTCAACTTAAAAGATTCAAACCCTCTTTCCTATGTGATAGCCACTTTTCAATCCATGCTAACATGCTTCCTCCAATACCATGAGTTCTTAATTTATGCACCTGACTTGTGACACTGATATATGTATCGTGAAGAATTATCAATTATGTCACCTTGGGGGAAAAAAAATCAGATAGCATTGATAGTCTACAAAGTGATTAAATTTAGAACATTTTAACAAACTTCTGAAATTTCATTTATCTGTTTAAAATTATTGCGTTCAGTATTTATGACTGCTTGCAATGTCCACAAGTCGCAACTTACTTGGACAATAAGTAATCAGGAATATCACGTATATCCGCCACCTCTATAAAACCTCTGGTATAGTAGTCATTGATGCAGACTAACTTGACTAACTTGACACTTGCATTGTTATAATAATGAAACTCAGAAAAAATGTTTGACCTTGTCATGTCTCCACTCACGTAGATCATGAAAATGTCTGTTTATTGCAATCCCTTGTTTACATCTTTGTCATTTTAGAGCTTAAAACATACTGAACCAAATCTTAGTGACATCAAGTCATAATCTATTTCAACTCAAAATGTATTGTTCCAAAACTTATTAGAACTGAGATCTGATAGTTTGTGATAAATATAAATTATGTTGACGAAAATATAGCTGGGCTGATAAGAAGACTGCAGACAACGCAAACATTTGCTGAGTTGTGGATAAGGTTGTCAAAGGATGCAGCTGGATATAGATCGATTGGAAATATGGATTGAGATATGGCAGATTATGTTAGATATGAACAAGTGTGAGCACTTTGGGAGGTCAAATGTAAGAAGAAAATATTCAGTAAATGACAGTCCACTTTGGAGCATTTATGTACTAAGGGATCTGGGGATGTACTGTAAGTCCAAAGTTCTCTGTAAGAGCCAACACAATTGATAGGGTGGTAAAGAAGATGTATGCCAAGCTTACTGATCAGAGCACTGAATGTAAAAGCTCACGTTACAATGCAGCTGTACAAATCTTTGGTTAGGCCACATTCAGATTACTGTGTGCAATACAGGAAGGATGTGGAGGCTTCAGAGGTTCACCATACATTGTCACTGTATGTCATGTTGGCACTTGCGGGCGGAGCACCAAGACAAATTCCTTGTATGTGAATACTTGGCCAATAAACTTATTCATTCATTCATTCAAGAGGTTCCTGAATTAAAAGAATATTAGCTGTAAGGAAAGATTGCACAAACTTGGATTGTTTTCCCTGGCGTGTCAAAGGCTGAGGGGCAACCTGAGAGATGGAAGTATATATGTAAAATTATGAACAGCATAGAAAGGGGAAATAGGATATTTTTTCCTAGGATGGAAATGTCAAATTCTAGAATGCATTGCTTTAAAGCGAGAGAGGCAAAGTTTAAAAGAGATTTAGGAGACAAGTGTCTTACATAGAGTGATAAATGCCTGGAACCCACTTCCAGACAAAGTAGTCAATATGATAGCAGATATGATGGCAACATTTAAGAGGTATTTAGACAGGTACATGAATAGGAAGGGATTGGATAGATAGAGATGAGATGTGAGTTTCACATCATGATTGTCACAGACATCATGGGCTGAAGGACCTGCTCCTGTGCTGTATTGTTGAATGTTCTACATTCTTTAGTGGAAATAGAAATTGACAATGATGCATCGAGGAACTCAGTGAACAGGACCAATTGTATAACATTTTTGCCAATGAAATTGAAGGATTAAGAAAGAAACGGGAATAACTGAAGAGGATGGATTACAGTGGTACATTAGAACTAAATCAGGCACAGATAAAGAGAAAAAATATTGGAGAAAGAAAAAGAGCCAAGGAAAATATAAGATTAAAAGATAAAAGATTAATCTCTAGAATTTTTTTAACACATGCAAAATAATGATCGTTTAGGTTAAGCCCTTCGAAAGCTGGAGTGATCAGTTGGCATTTCATTATCATATCATTACGAGGGTACTTTCATGATCCATTAAACACCCTAATTTTCAGTGATGATGAGGCATTTCAACAGGCACATGAACAGGCAGGGAATGAAGGGATACAGACTGTGCATGCAGTTGAGTTTAACGTATATAAATGCTATATACATATATATAAACTATAAAATGTTTTCTATTGTGCATCTGTAGCAGTTGAGTGAGGGTTGTTGGGGACATGCCGAATTCCCTTAGCCTTCTAAGGAAATAGTGTTGGTGTTCTTGCTTGGCCATAGCCTAGATATAGTCAGTCCAGGACAAATTGCTAGTGATATTTATTCCTAAAAACTTGAAGCTTTGGATGTTCCATCAATGTATACTGGGGTATGTGAAAATGAAAATCATTTTTTACACAGAGAGGAGAAAATCATTTTTTACACAGAGAGTGGTGAATCTGTGGAATTCTCTGCCACAGAAGGTAGTTGAGGTCAGTTCATTGGCTATATTTAAGAGGGAGTTAGATGTGGCCCTTGTGGCTAAAGGGATCAGGGGGTATGGAGAGAAGGCAGGGATGGGATACTGAGTTGGATGATCAGCCATGATCATATCGAATGGCGGTGCAGGCTCGAAGGGCCGAATGGCCTACTCCTGCAACTATTTTCAATGTTTCTATGTGTGCTGCTTTGCTTTCTGAAGTCAATCACAATCTCCTTTGTCTTGCTGTCATTGAGTGAGAGGTTGTTGTCTTGGCAGCAGGCTATGAGATTCTCCATCTCCTCCCTGTACTCAGACTCATCATTATCCGATACCCGGCCCACTACGGTGGTGTCATCTGTGAACGTATAAATTGAGTTGGGTTTGTATTGAAGATTATCACCTTGTCGTGGTGGAGAAGCTTGTGTGCACCTCAGATCCTGAGAGCGATGCCATCTGGAGCTATGCTCCTGGTAGGGCCACTCATGGCGGTAAGGTGGAGGGGGAGGTCTCTGACAAAGAGCAATCCAACCAAAACCTGGATCAGGCGGAGGATGATGGCTGACCTTTGTGGAGCATCACGACGGCTGGGAAGGCGAATGAAGGCTGCAGCAGAAAAAGGTCTCCGGTCGTCTTGGACTCCATGCCACCGGATCCTGACCCAGATCTGTCAAGGACTGTGGGGTGGCTGTCTGTGCACCAGTATCCCCACGTAAAACAAAGTCACGCACAAGCGTCCTCCATATAGGGAATAGCACCCTGTGCACACCCATGGACAGCCATGACCGAATGGGGCCTAAGAAAGTATTCGGCTGGAGTCATTAATGCATAAGGAAGATAATAGGGGGCTGAGAATACATTGTTGCGGGGCACCAGTGTTGAAGATTATCGTAAAGGATGATTCGTCACCTATCCTCATTGATTGTGGTCTGTTGGTCAGGAAGTCAAGGATCCAGTTGCAGAGGGAAATGCTGACTTCCAATTTCTACAAGTTTGGTGATGAGCTTAATTGGGAAAATGAGCAACATAAACTCATCAGTCTGAAGAAGGGTCTCGACCCGAAACGTCACCCATTCTTTCTCTCCAGAGATGCTGCCTGTCCTGCTGAGTTGCTCCAGCTTTTTGTGTCTATCTTCGGTTTAAACCAGCATCTGCAGTTCCTTCTAACACTAGATATTTTTCTGATGTTTTTAATCTTGTTTGGCGAGTTATACATTAATACACTGTTATATTTCTAGTAAGATGTGACAATGTAACTTTGTTCTATTAACGAGCATAGGGAAATCACGGCATTCTATACATGCACTATATGCATATCGTAGAGGTCATTGATTGATAATTTTTTGATATTTACTGTTACATATGCTACATATTCATTGTAGCAGTCCCAACCTCCAGCACTACTTTGTATCAGGCACACTCACCACACACACACACACTGTGATTAGGTATGTAAGCACTTTCAGTATTACTACGCCACACAGATAAAGGAGCTGAATAAAGGAGTAAATTAAGGCAACTGAAACAACCTGAATTGTGTCGTTATTATCAGGATATCAAACACGAAGACACAACATGGTGGCAGCGGTGACTTTCGAGTAAAAAACCGCGCTATTGTGAATCGCTATTGTGAATTAGGAACAGCGGCTGCAGAGAAATTGATTTTTTTTTGTGCACCCGCCTAACAACACAAGATGGCGGCCTCCACAGCAGCAATGAGCCTCCACCCTACGATGAACTGGGACGCCGATGATGTGGTGGAGGCGTTCAAGAAATTCAAACAAAAGAGCCAGCTGGCATTCAAAAGCTTCCTGAAAGGAACTGCAGATGAAGAGAAGGTCAGTTATATTTTACTATGGCTCGGGGAGAAGGGTCTAGACATTTTTAACAGTTGGAGCTTAACAGAGCCCGACTGCAATAATCCGGGAATAGTCCTTGAAAGGTTTGCGAACCATATGGAGCCCAAATCAAACCACAGAATCCATCGGTATGAGTTCCAAGGGCTAAGACAAGACCCACAAGAAACAACCGACACTTTCCTGTCGAGACTAAGGAACGTGGCCAAGAAATGCAGATTTGGTGATGAAGATGACAGAATTGTCGACCAGCTAATATGGGGGTGCGCCCACCAAGAGGTCCAAAAGTCCCTAATAGGGAAAGACACCCTCAACCTAAAAGACGCCGTAGATGCTGCCAGAGCTTTCGAAGCCACAAGGAAACAAATGTCCTCCCTCTGCCTTCAAGTTGGCTCATCTCAGAGCAGCACCAGAGTGAATATAGACGCTCTCTCAAAACGTGACCCTGGCTCCACCTTAAAGGCTCCAAAGCAGACATTTTCTAGGCATGCAAACAAACAAGCAAGCCAAAGAAGCTGCTGGAACTGCGGTACAGAGCATGCATTTGATGATCGCAGGGAGTGCCCAGCATACGGGACTACCTGCAACTCCTGTGGGAGGCCTAACCACTGGAAGAAAAGGTGTAGGTCAACAAAATCATACAGCACCAAGCCAAAGCAGCAATGGTCAAAAAACGATAGAAATACGAGAAGGAAACAAATACACGCACACGTCCAACAGGAAGAGGAGATAACCTCAGATACCTCTGAGGAAGAATTCCTTTCCGTTGGGACCATTGACGTCCACGAAATGGGAAACAACAAACCACATAGCAACAGAGATGAAGCATATACTATAATACAACTACAGAAAAAAGTGGGAAAGAAAAGAACAATGATTAATCTAAGGCTCAAAATTGATACTGGAGCCCAGAGCAATATCTTACCAGTCAATCTTTACGGAAAGATATTCCCTGAACACATGACAAAAGATGGCAGCGTCAGGAAAGGAATCCTTGTAAGTAGCGATGTAGTCCTAGCTGCATACGGAGGTTCCATAATCCCACAGCTAGGCAAAACAATCATAGCAGGAACATACAAAGGGAAAGAAGTGAAATGCCCCTTCTACATCACTAAATCGAAAGGACCTGCTATTCTCGGCCTGGACACGTGCCAAAGACTGAAGATTGTGTCAATCAACCATGGAATCAAGACAAACTCCTGCAGAATTGACAGAAACATACCCATCAAAAACCGGCCGCCCATCAGGAACAAAGAAGAATTGATGGACATGTACCCAGAGTGTTTTGACGATACCGTTGGTTGTTTTGAGGAATACGAATACCATATCACAGTAGACCCCAGTGTGAAACCAGTGATCCACCCACCCCGCCGTGTTCCCCTTGAACTGAAAGAGAGGCTAAGGGAACAACTAAACGAAATGGAAGAAAAGGGCATCATCACAGCAATAACTAAACCAACTGATTGGGTAAATTCAATTGTTATCAAAGAAAAGCCAAACGGAAAACTAAGGATATGCCTTGATCCCAGGGATCTGAACAATGCATTGAAGCGCGACCATTATCCAACTCCAACCCTTGAAGAGATCACACCAGCACTGGCCGGTTCCAAGGTGTTCAGCAAGCTGGATGCTAGCAATGGATATTGGAACATCAAAATAGACCGGAAGTCATCAATGCTCACCACTTTCAACACGCCATTTGGCAGATTCAGATTCAACAGGCTCCCATTCGGGCTGAAGGTGAGTCAAGATGTCTTCCAGCGGAAAATAGATGAAACATACAAAGGCTGTAAAGGGGCAATCGGGATAGCAGATGATATCCAAGTATACGGCAGAGATGAAAACACGCATGATTACAACCTCCATGAGGCTATGGAAAAAACTCGAAGAGCCGGCATAAAGCTCAATGCAGACAAATGCATAATCAAAGAAAGGGAGTGCAAATTCTTTGGACTGATTTACTCTGCAGAAGGAGTGAAACCGGACCCTACAAAAGTGGATGCTATCAACCACATGGAGGAACCCAAAGACAAGAAACAGCTAAGAAGTTTCCTAGGGCTCATACAATACATGGGAGTCTTCATACCTAAGCTTGCTAATCACACAGCAAATCTCCGTGAATTGATGAAAGACAACGCTGAATTTGATTGGTGTGCTTCACATAGCCAAGATTTTGGGAAATTAAAACAACTCATCAGCAAAGAAACGATCCTGCAGTACTATGACAGACAGAAACCTGTAACACTCCAAGTTGATGCCTCCATGAGAGGAGTTGGAGCAGTACTGATACAAAATGGCCGACCTATTGCGTATGCATCCAAAGCACTCACTCCTACAGAATCAAGGTACGCAAACATAGAGAGAGAACTCTTAGCAGTAGTCTATGGCTGCGAGAAATTTCACACTTACCTATATGGAAGGTATTTCGACATCGAAACAGACCACCGCCCTCTAGAACAAATCGGAAAAAAAAACCTCACCAAAGCACCAGCCAGACTACAGAGACTATTACTGAGGCTACAGAGCTACGACTACAACATCAGATACAAGCCAGGAAAAGACCTGCTGCTAGCTGACGCCCTATCCAGACTATCAACACATGACAAACAAGAGATGGAAGGGCTGAGCATAAAGATCCACCACATTGTGAGTGTGACAAGCGTGAAGCTGGAACAGATCAAAGAGGAAACAGCCAGAGATGAAGAACTCCAGCTCCTCACCCAAATGGTAATACAGGGGTGGCCAGAAAAGAGACAACAAGTTCAGCCTATCCTCCGCGAATACTGGACCATCCGTGATGATATTTCGGTAGAGAATGGAGTCCTGATGGCCGGATCACGAATCATCATACCCAAGTCCATGAAAAAAGAAATCCTCGAAAAGATCCACCAGGGACACTTAGGAATGGAAAAGTGCAGACTCCGTGCTAAATCCGCTGTGTACTGGATAGGCATGTACAAGGACATAGAAAAGCTGGTATCTACATGCCACATATGCCAAAAATACAGGAATTCACAACAGAAGGAGGAAATGACACCCAGTGATATCCCAAGCCGGCCATGGCAAACCATTGGAGCAGACCTGTTCACAGAGAACCAGCAATGGTATTTGATTATGGCCTGCTACTACTCCAAATTCCCATTTGTGAGAAACATAAAGGACTTGAAAGCTAAAACAATTGTGTCAATTGTTAGAGGGTTGTTTGCAGAGCAAGGAATACCTGAGCAGATCGTATGTGACAATGGAACCCAATTCACATCTCGGGAATTCAGAGAGCTGGCCACCGAATACGGGTTCAAAATCACAACATCTTCACCACATTACCCAAAGGGCCATGGGTTTATTGAAAGGCAAGTACAGACAGCCAAGAAAACACTAATAAAATGCCGAGAGGCAAAGGAGGATCCAAACCTGGCACTTTTATCCTTACGGGCAACTCCACTAAAGGCTGACATGAAGTCTCCTGCAGAAATGCTAAATGGCAGGAAATACAAAACCACCCTGCCAAGCAAAATCCAACCCCCTATCGACCAAGAAGAAACAAGGGCAAAATTGGCAGCTGCCCAGGAGGAGGGGCTGAAACAATACAACAAAAATGCACAGTACTTGCCTGAACTATTTCAAGGCCAAAACGTACATGCTCAGGATCCAACAACAAAGAAATGGACCCCAGCACAAATCACCAGCAGGGCTGGAACCCCAAAATCATATATCATAGAGACAGAACCGGGCAGGCAGTTGAGACGAAACAGAATTCACATCCGCCCGACACCTGAAATGTCAACACCTGCAACTTCAAAGACAACACCAGCAACTCCTAGGACACCACCCACAGCAGCAGCAACACCTGCCATTGATGACAACACATTCTCACAAACTGCTACCAGTGAGTCATATAGTCAACCAGCACCAACCAATGGCCAGGAAACAACTCCACAAGTTACCAATACATCGAGTGCAACACTGCAGGCAACAACCAGATCTACTAGATCCAGGAGCAACATCTTACCCCCAGCGCGTTATCGCTAGCACTGGAAGGGACAAGTCACGCCAAGACATGACTCTTGACTGGCTACGCACTACCTGAAAGTAAACAAGCTGCCATTATATATTTTGTTGTGTAGTATAGTAGAAAGCAGAATGCCATGAATGTGGGCAGAATAATCCCACGGTATCTGCTACAGGATTGCCACCCTCGCTCTGGCAATCCTCTAGTGTCACTAATTTTTGTTCCTTTCTTTTGAGAAGGGGGGATGTTACATATGCTACATATTCATTGTAGCAGTCCCAACCTCCTGCACTACTTTGTATCAGGCACACTCACCACACACACACACACTGTGATTAGGTATGTAAGCACTTTCAGTATTACTACGCCACACAGATAAAGGAGCTGAATAAAGGAGTAAATTAAGGCAACTGAAACAACCTGAATTGTGTCGTTATTATCAGGATATCAAACACGAAGACACAACATTTACTCTATGATTTGTCAATCAAAGCAGAACCTCCCTGTAATAGACTAAATTAAGTTTATGCCACCAATGGCAGTTCATTTGGTGTTTTTGTCAAATCAGTACCTTGAAGCTGTAATTGTGATGACCTATTGTCTATTAGGAACGGGGTACTGAATGTGGATGATCAGCCATGATCACAGTGAATGGTGGTGCTGGCTCAAAGGGCCGAATGGCCTACTCCTGCACCTATTGTCTATCTATTGACATTTTATGTTCAACAACTTCAATTATGGTATTCTTGACAGTCAATAGCCTTGCAATTCATTGTATGTCAAAGTCACGATTATTAAAATAACATTTTCATCAAAATTAGATTTAACCAGCTTGAGTTCATTTTCTTTAATGAAGATCTTAAACCATTCTGTTCAGGATAGGGAGATATTTAATTAAAGCTTGGATGAGAAATTTAAAAAAAAACATTTTTAATTGCCCTCATTGATAAATACAGAACAGATATTTCAGTAAATATTAGTATACATAAAAATGAAATTGACTTCCAAACTTTTAAAGTTCATTTTCTCCTTTACAGCTTGGAACAGATACATGGTATTATGCCAAACGGTGTTTCTTGTCTTTACTGGAAAATATGGCAAAACACATGATTATGCTAAGAGACACCGTTATACAGGAATGCATTCAGTTCCTTGAGCACTGTGAAAGTAAGTACAGTACTTAAAACATTTGCAAAAGCTGAAATGCCATTAACTCAAAAATGAAAAAAATTATCACCTTTTAAAAAAAGTTATCTTTTTTTTAAATGCTCTGAAATAAGTTGTTAGCACTATTGAGATCTAAAATATCTGTGAACAAAGCTTAAGCAAGACATTTTCTCCTAAGCAAGGATATATTTTGGAATGGAATTGAATACTTTATTGGAATTCTTTATTGTCACATGTGACTAGGCAGTGAAATTCTTTGCTTGCTTATCCAATGTATACAAATAGCAGCCACCTAGGGCGCTTACAAAGTTACAAAGCACACCAGCTCCTCCTTTTCTTCTCCTCTTCCCCCCACCCAACAGCAGTTCCCCCACGTCGGGTCCCCATTGTCCTTTGTTCTCCCACCCTCCCCAATTGTCCATTGTTCTTCCACCTCCTTCAGGGTGGTCCCCCGTGCCAGGTCCTCCAGTGTTCTCCCCTCCTCCCCCCTCACGGTGGTCCCCCAAAGCTTCACCACTGCTGAAGTCCCATCGTCGCGAGGCTTCACTGCTACCGCCGCCGAGGTCTCACCACTATCGACGCCCCCACTTCACACCTCTGTGGTGCCGACCCGGGCCCCAGCTGTCGGTCGCTCAGATTATATTTTTATATTCTAACTAGCCCAAGTGCAGACCCGTTGGTTCTGCTCCCTCAACGCAGCCGTTCCCTACCCGTAGCCCTCACGGGAGACGTGGTCCTCCAACTCAAGCCGTTCCCGAACATAAGATTCCAGCACTCAGCAGTGCGGCTGTTTTTAAATGGTGTCTTTGAGGCGAGAGGCGGGCGCCAGCAGCCGTTATGGTCGCTGGCCAGCAGGAGGCGACAAAATGAGTGAGTGGGAGAAGGATTTTATTAAAAATGTGTACATAAACACGACGAAATTTCATGAGTGGATACTTGGAATGAAAAGTGAAATCTCTACCGAAATGGGAAAAATGTCGGTGTTTCTGGGTCTGGTGTTGGCGTAGCAACGAATCAAAGGCTGGCACCCACAAGTCAGGCAGAAACACACACAGTTTTAATATTATATAGATAGATCTTTTAATATCTGCCTGAATAACAAATTATCATTGTACCTTGTTCAGTTGATAAGATAATTGAATTTTGCCTTAATGCCTGTTTCATCATTCCATGACAGCATTGTTGATCTGTGACTGAATTCCTTTGACCTGTCTTCTCCCCATATTCCATAATACCTGTAGCTAACAAAATTCTATCCAACGCAGTTGTCTCTTGTTGCCTTCAGTGGAATTCTGAGCACGTTGAACTGATGGCAAACGGCTGTCCTGCATAGCAGCCAAACAGTGTGTTGGGAAGAGAGCAAAGATGGACAATGGCTCAGAGGCAATAGTTCTCTCACTACCACTTCCCTGATAATTCCCTGTAGCTTGAAACGTTTTAACCTACGTATCTTAATGCTTTTTATTTATTTCATTATGCTGCTGCATTTTGATACAAAACGTTCAGCGAAACCTTGCATATTGAATGGTATAACCTTAATAGAAATGCAATTTAAAAAATACCTATGAATGGCTGTGCAGAAATCTATGAAGGTGACGGAATGGTCTATTAAAAGTTAATAAATCAAGGGACCTCAGATTTTATAAATAGAGGCATTGAGTACAAAAGCTAGAAAATTATATTAACCAATATGGAAGGCTAGTTTGTCCTTGCTTCCACGAACTGAAGGGATGAGAAAGCAGAGATCACAGATGTAACATTGCTGGCAAATGAACTGCAGAGGTACAAGGCAATATCTACTTACATTGACTGGATGGTAGATAATGATTCATAAAGTTACTTTGAGAGTGGACAAAATGTAGAGATACAAGACAATGGCGTGTCATGTTGGCGCAGTTGCTGCATTACAGTGCCAGAGACCCTGGTTCGATCCTGACCACGGGTGTTATTTGTACAGAGTTTGTACGTTCTCCCCGTGAACTGTGTGGGTTTTCTCTGGGAGCCCCGGTTACTTCCCACATTCCAAAAGCATACAGGTTTGCAGATTAAATAGCTTTGGTAAAAAATTGTCCCTAGTGTGTGTGTGTGTGTGTAGGATAGTGTTAGTGTACGGGGATTACTGGTCGGAGCAGACTCAGTGGGCCAAAGGACCTGTTTACGCGCTGTATCTCTAAACTAAACAATGGACTTACTGGATTTGTCTTTGAAAGAGCAGGGGCATTCATTTGCTGAGTGGCCACCAAGGTGCAAAAATTAGATTGTACAATTGTTTCTTTGTATTAAGCCCATTTGGTTCCTCCATTTTATATATAGTTTTCATGAGATAGCTTTATTTTGCATCTTCCTATAAAACCTGTGCAAAGTGCTAATTCAATTCTGAAGCATAACCTTAGCTTCCATTATGGTTCCATTTGAGTGATCTAATTTCTTCATTAGCTCAGACATTCTCTCAATATGTTCCTGAAGATTTGTAGATAATTCTTGCTTATTTTTTTCAATTAACCTTTGCAATTAAATGCTCTCTTTATATTCTGTCTTTTATGAGATGATACTTGTTGCATTTCCACTTTTCCTTGGATTTATTATAATTGCATGCTGCTTCCTGCCTCGTTTTATTGATCATAGCAGCTTAACCACACGTGGTGCTTTCGCTTTTCAGGAGTTTTTTTCGTGTTTTTACATGGAACAAGTCTTCATTTGAATTGTTTATTTGTAGGTTTACATATGAATACTTTAGCTGAGTTTACTTTAGAGAAGTGACGATACTCCAACATTAATTGACTGAATCACTTTGAGATATCTGAAGCTTGTGAATAGCATCATGTTTTCTTTTAATATACTCTTTTTAATCTGACCCATTTAGTTTATGGCAAGAGTGTCCTAGCAGTGATTGAACAACCCTTAGAAGAACAAAGACTGCATACAGGAAAGAACACAGTTACATACCAGGCACGGCTGTTGAAATCACTCATTTATGAGATCATCGGGTGGAATAGCTAACGAGTACTTATCTTGTAAAAGAGTACACATGCTTGGCTGATCTATTAAAGTTACATTATTTTACAATTTAGCCCTGGTTCATGTTTAATGTTTTTTCATTGAAATATTTATTTTTTGGCATTTTAGTCTCAGCCAATGTTAATATAAGTTATATTTTGTAAAGGCACCAAATTTCACAAATGTATCCTCTACCTATCTAGATATATACAACTTCTATTCCCTGGATAAAGCAGACACTACTGCAAATCTTATTTGTGGCATTTTTGTTCGACAAATGTAGGCACATTTCACTGAAATCTGTCTGTCTCTAATAACCAGATCTGAGAAAGAAGTCCAAACCAGTATCTTCTAAACTTTCACTGATCTGTGTATTTCTAGAACAAATGTAAGATATTTGTCTCTGATGTAATCTCTTGTTAAAACTTGTTTCTAAAATCATATGATGACCAAAGCTTTGCATTCCGATTTAGATGTTACTGAATAAAGAAGATAATGAAATCTATAGATGATGTTGTATTGTTTAATCTACGAGTTACATTAACATTCCACAGTATGGTTCAAGACAGCAATATTTATGTGCACAAATTAAAGAATGCACTTCCAATTTCTCATTTTCTAAGACCAAGACAAAGTCCTCTGACTGGTAAGAATGTGTCATTTCCATAAAATTCTCCAAGAAAATATAAAGAAGAAAGTGATTAAAATAAACAACGGGGGGAGATAAAATCCCTAAACTATGGAATAACAAATGCATTATGATGAGAAATAACTTTATCTGACATTGAAAAGGAAAAAAACTGTAAATTCAGGAAATCTAATATAAGATTTCCCTGTAACACATCCCTGTAACTTACCCTCTCTTCCCATCAACTCCCCTCTGATTCTCCTACCACCCAACTATGATATTTAGTTAATTGACCTACAAAACCTGTCTTTGGAGAGGAGGAAGAAACCAGAGCACCCAGAAGAAACCCACATGGTCTCAATTTGGACCACGCCTCTTGAAAACAACAAATTCTACTGCTGGTAGACACAAGATGCTGGAGTAACTCAGCGGGACAGGCAGCATCTCTTCTAAGGATCTCAACTGAAACGTCACCCATTCCTTCTGTCCATTGATGCTGCCTGTCCTGCTGAGTTACTCCAGCATTTTGTGTCTACCTTCGATTTAAACCAGCATCTGCAGTTCTTTCCTACAAATTCTACTGCTGCCTGAACATAATTATTCTGAACATCTTACACTTTATCACTTTTCCACCGTCGCCTTGAGCTAATCGTACAAATTTTCATCAAAAAACAACTTAAGTCATGGGAACTAGGATGAGGCACAAAACTAATTGTAGAATACATAAATGGCTATTACTAATTCAGCATGATCACATGGAAAAGCTGTGGCTTGGTGTTAAATATTCTATGGTTCTCTGACATTCTGGCTTATGCCATAAAAGCGAAGGAAAACGCCCAGAGCTCCTGCAGCGATACCAGTCAGATGACTTGTACAATTATCTGGGGGGAAAAAACATTTTGATCATCAGATCTCTTCAGGTAAAAGTCAATGATTTTATAATCCACACTATGCACTGCTGATCTCTAAATTGTCAATGTAACAATTAAAGTGGAACAGTGATGGGGTGAAATATCAACATATTTATCCTTTGCATGAAATAAGGACAGCCATAATAGTTTAAATTGTTGATTAAGTATCTACATTTTAGAAACATAGAAAATAGGTGCAGGAGGAGGCCATTTGGCCCTTCGTGCCGGCACAGCCATTCATTGAGATCATGGCTGATTGTCCCCAATCAATAACCCGTGCTTGCCTTCTCCCCATATCCCTTGGTTCCATTAGCCCCTAGAGCTCTATCTAACTCTCTTAAATCCATCCAGTGATTTGGCCTCCACTGCCCTCTGTGGCAGGGAATTCCATAAATTCATGACTCTCTGGGTGAAAAAGTTTTTTCTCACCTCAGTCTTAAATGGCCTCCCCTTTATTCTAAGACTGTGTCCCCTGGTTCTGGACTTGCCCAACATTGGGAACATTTTTCCTGCATCTAGCTTGTCCAGTCCTTTTATAATTGTATATGTTTCTATAAGATCCCTATACCAGAGCCCTATACAACTGCAGAAGAACCTCTCTACTCCTATACTGAAATCCTCTTGTTATGTAGGCCAACACTCCATTAGCTTTCTTCACTGCCTGCTGTACCTGCACGCCAACTTTCAGTGACCGGTGGACAAGGACACCCTCCCCTTTACCTAACCCCATTGAGATAATAATCTGCCCCCTTGTTTTTTCCGCCAAAGTGGATAACCTCACATTTATCTATATTATGCTGCATCTGCCACGTATCTGCCCACTCACTCAACCTGTCCAGGTCACCCTGCAACCTCCTAACATCCTCTTCACAGTTCACACTGCCACCCAGCTTTGTGTCATCCGCAAACTTGCTGGTGTTGCTCCTAATTGCCTCTTCCAAATCATTAATATATATGGTAAACAGTTGCGGCCCCAACACCGAGCCTTGCGGCACTCCATTTGCCACTGCCTGCCATTCTGAAATGGACCCGTTCACTCCTAGTCTTTGCTTCCTGTCTGCCAACCAATTTTCTATCTACGTCAACACCCTACCCCCAATACCACGTGCTCTAATTTTAGTCACCAGATACCATGTGCTCTAATTTTAGTCATCAGACTGTCTCATCTTTGGAATGATACATTATCTTTGCACTACAAATAGAATTTAGGAAACATATTATATCCAGCCCTATAAACCAGCTAAATAAAGCTCAAATGAAAATTTGTTACCATATAACAAAAGTACTATTATGGCAGTTATGTTTTCAGAATAGCCACAAACTGATCACTAGTGATTGTAAAATGAACTTTAATTTAGTAAGCCCTGCATTCTGTGTGCTTATTGTCTCAAGGGAAACAAGGTTGGACAGGCTAGATGCAGGAAGATTGCTCCCGATGTTGGGGAAGTCCAGGACAAGGGGTCACAGCTTAAGGATAAGGGGGAAATCCTTTAAAACCGAGATGAGAAGAACTTTTTTCACACAGAGAGTGGTGAATCTCTGGAACTCTCTGCCACAGAGGGTAGTCGAGGCCAGTTCATTGGCTATATTTAAGAGGGAGTTAGATGTGGCCCTTGTGGCTAAGGGGATCAGAGGGTATGGAGAGAAGGCAGGTACGGGATACTGAGTTGGATGATCAGCCATGATCATATTGAATGGCGGTGCAGGCTCGAAGGGCCGAATGGCCTACTCCTGCACCTAATTTCTATGTTTCTAAGGTGGGAGTGAATGTTCGCTAGAGGAACTAGCATAGAACATAAAAGTATATAATTGGTATATAAATCTGCATTTCAAGTAGAGTCTATGCCATTCATGCAGTTTAGTGAGTGTTTTAAAACGGCTGGCTTGAAGTCATAGCAGTCAAATTGATGACTGGATAAATTTAAAACACTGTTTCACCACTTTCCTGGTTCTGATCAAAGTTTAGTTTTGTTTAAAGATACAGCGCGGAAACAAGTCCGTCAGCCCACCGAATCTGCGCCGACCAGCAATCCCCGCACATTAACTCTACCCTACACACACTAGGGACAATATTACATTTATACCAAGCCAATTAACCTACAAACCTGTACATCTTTGGAGTGTGGGAGGAAACCGAAGATCTCGGAGAAAACCCACGCAGGTCACGGGAAGAACGTACAAACTCCATATAGGCAGCACCCGTAGTCGGGATCGAACCCGGGTCTCTGGCTCTGCATTCGCTGTAAGGCAGCAACTCTACTGCTGCACCACCCTTTTTTAGAGATACAGCGTCGAAACAGGCCTTTTGGCCCACCAAGCCCGCGCCGACCAGCGATCATCCCGTACACTAACACTCTCCTCCACACTAGGGATAATTTACAGAAGCCAATTAACCTACAAACCTGTTCAAGCCAGTTTGAGTATTACCAGGTATCATCCATACATCCCACATATATTTAATGGACCTTTTTTTGGCATCGTACTTAAAGATAAAATGGGTGTATTTCATGGAACATTGAAGTGCACAACAACAATGCTGGGGTGGATCATAATCATCTTGCCCTTATTATGTATTGCCCAGCATGGTTACATTAAAATGATAACACATCTCCAAAAATCCCCGAGACATACCAACATGATTACAACTGTTTGTTGCAGTTTGTGGAGCAGCTGCAATGTATTTCCTTCCATTGAGGCTTTCAAACATCAAAAGATGAACATAGACTCCACTGAGATGTCATCAAAATTTAACATGTTATTCATTTCTGGTGCCAGTGAATTATTTGGTACGGATATCAATAAAAGAAAATGTAATAAATATTTAAAATTAAAATATTTTACCACTCATTAGTCTATCTCTTCTCTTCACTCTCTTGTGTTTTGTGAATGCATTTCGTTCCTTCTCTGTTGGCTGCACAGACCTGCCTAAATCTGTATGAAATACAAGACATGAAATGTGGAGGAACATTTGCAATATTCAACTGAGCACAATCGTGACACTATGTTTAAAATCATATTGCATATTTTAATTTTAAAGTTTATGTATTTCAATAGATTGATATAGCTGAACTTTAAGGAAAATCTGAGTGGAAAAAAGCTGCCTTTTAAATATGAAATAATTATGAAATGTAAACATATTTTAAAAAAACAGTGACGTGCTTCTGCAAAAGAAACCATTGAGTAGGGTTTCAACACTGTGATGTTGCTTTGGTGATGTTAAGTATTGGATGGTATAAGGAGGGGGAGTCAGACTCCAAGCCAGTCCAAGAATTTCTCCACGTCTGCCCAATTCTGGAAAATTATAACAAAGGATGCAAAAGCAGGATCAGGCTTATTCCAAGAGTTTGTGTAGGAAGGAACTGCAGATGCTGGTATACACCGAAGAAACACAAAATGCTGGAGTAACTCAGCAGGTCAGGCAGCATCTCCGGAGAAAAGGAATAGGTTGGTCAATGTCACTGGACTTCAAAAGTAAGTGGTAAAACTCTCTTATTGGAGATGGTCATTGCCTTGCATTTTAGTCATAGATACTTGCCACTCATCAGCCCTTAATCCTTAATATTGTCTAAGTCTTGTTGCAAGCAGGACCAGGATGTCGATGCCATACCTGGACAAATGCAGCCTTGATGTTAAGGACAATCACTCTCACCTCACCTCTGGAATTTAGCCGAGTAGCTTGTTTCCCCATCAGGACCTTTTCAAAATAACTCATCGCGCATGTGAACAGCAGCTTTAATGTTAAACAATGTATATTAATCAATGAACTTACCAATCCTCAGATAGCAACCAGTGGGGTTCTGCCATGATAGAATAGCTTCAAGCCACTGGGTCTTGAAGAAATCGGAATATCCAATCATCCCACAAAGCATTACTGTATAAATTATACATATAGTGAGAAACTTTGATCAGAAGAACTAAAGTCCAACATTAATACAGGTACCACATTCAGCCCAACCATAAATAACACATTTGTTAACCACCTTGCAGTCTTGGTTGTCTCTGGATACAGCATAAGAAGAATTAACTATTATTTCAAAGATAGACACAAAAAGCTGGAGTAACTAAGCAGGACAGGCAGCATCTCTGGAGAGAAGGAAAGGGTGACGTTTCGGGTCGAGACCCTTCTTCAGACTGGAGATTATTACAACTTTTGTTTTAAAAATTGGCAACACCACTTAACTGGCTGTACTCTTCGAATGATTAAAAATGTGTATGAAATTTGTGAATTTATTTGTGAAATGAAAATTGTCAAATTGCTGAGCAGGTTAGAGCAAATAGGCTTATTCTGCTCATTGTTCTCATCTTCTTACCCAGTTCAGTCTTTCATTATCTGGTTGACTGGTTAAAAAAAATCTCAAATGGAACCAATGACCACTAAAGCTGCAGCAGTTCAGGATTAAAGCTCTCAGTGCAACTAAGGAACATCAAAATATTACAATTGTCAGCGCATTTCTAGAGAGCAATTATATATAAATGTAACCCAGAGCCACAGCATGAGATGCACAGAGCAGTGATGCACCAACCTCTTTTATTGCCTTGGTGATCTTCCCTGTACTGGGAACAAACTGAATTGGCTGATAATTCCACAGCTCCATTCTTGAAGTAGCTCATTTGCAGTGCCAGAGGAGTAGTAGGGGTTGTACTAACTAGGTAATATCAAGAATAATATCAAGAATATGTCCCCCAACATTCCAGCAACATGAGCAAAGGTGAGGAAGTGATGCAAGATATAATTTGCTACATTTGAGCAGCATTTGTGAGTGGAAACGAATGGTCGACATTTCAGGCCCGCATCCTGCCTCAGGACTCAATGTGGAGAGGGGATGTAGTCAGTATTAAGAGATGAGAGGGAGTGATGAGACAGAAACTCCAAGAGATTGGTGGAACAGGGAGTGGCGAGCGATGACTGGCATATGGAGCTAGGGGGTGTAGTTCGAAGGCAGAGGTAAATGGATGATGGATGGAGGCAGACAGAAGAGAACAAAAACAGAGAAAAAGAGGGGGGGGGGGGGGGGGGGGGGAAAGAGAAGCACATAGTGCCAGATATGGGGAGGGTGAAGATTGAGACAGCTGATGGAATGGAATTAGAAACAATACAAAGAACTGGAATCCAAATGACTGCCTTTTAACAGCACCACCAATTAATTACACATAGGTAGATTATCCATCAAGTTGCTTGGCTTCTCAGAAGATAAAAGAGTCATTAGGAGAATGAAGGGAGTGGGGCAATAATGCTTCAGTACATTCAAGAGAACAGTTATTAATTACATATTCAATTCTCTTTAGACAGTTAATGCTCAATCTATTTCCAACACTTTCACACAGTACGCTCCAGGTCATAATAAATTTCACTGCAAAAAGAATTTCTCATTAGCCCCACTTTTTTTTTTTTGTCTGAATTTCCCATGTTATCATTGTGGAGGAACATCACAAGGCAAATGTCCCCACAGCGTTTCCAAATTATCGAGCTGTGGGGAGGGAAATATTTACAGTTGTTATCCAAAATATAAATTAGTTAATTGGTGTGGTTTAGGCACTCAAGCTGGAGGTGTTTTCAAGGAGTATTATTTAAAAGGGCTGACAATTTTCATGAATAAGGGCTTGAGATTTTAGACTAGGCATTGGTAGAATGCTCTATTCAGACTCCATCTCAGTTCCTGCATCCAATTCCAGTCACAGAGCTCTTAATGCCTTTGAGATAATCAGAGAACTGTAAGACAGCCCGGAGTGATTTCAGAGAAACAGTTGCAAAGAAAATTGCAATAAAGTTTCCATAATTATACGCAATGGCCATTTAAAGGAAGATCTAGATAGTGCTTTGAATTAAAACAAGGTTACACAATTTCAAATCAGCCGCAAGTCATTTTGGAGTGATATCGGGAAGATCTTCCTCACGGACTAATGACAAAATGAAATATAATTTATAATCATA
Organism: Amblyraja radiata; assembly: GCF_010909765.2. NCBI lineage: Eukaryota > Metazoa > Chordata > Chondrichthyes > Rajiformes > Rajidae > Amblyraja > Amblyraja radiata. Next base: position 32,467,160 of record NC_045977.1, on the reverse strand, counting down.
ATCATAATTGTAATTTATCAGCCAAGTATGTTTTGCAACATACGAGGAATCCAGTCATAGCAAAAAAGCAGGACACACAAACTGTATCAAGATTGGACATAAACTTCCACCACTGCGGCTCCTCCCCATTCCCCACTGTGATGGAAGGCAATAAAGTTTTATCTTCTTTCCTCCTTTTCTCCCGCGGTCGGGGGAGTTGAACCATCCGCTGTCTGGGAGATTGAAGCTCCCGCCGCTGGCGACCGAAGCTCCTGTGTCGGGGCGATCGAAGCTCCCGTGATCGAGGAGGTCGAAGCTCCCGCGGCTTGGAACTCCCGGAGTCATTCTCTATCAGGGATCGCGAGCTCCACGTTGTTAAAGTCCGCAGTCTCCCGCGGTTGGAGCTCAGAGGTCGATCCCTGACAAAGGGACCGCCAGCTCATGGTGTTAAAGTCCGTAGGTTCCCGCATGTTGGAGCTCTGAGGTCCTAGCAAGGAGCCGCCAGCTCCACGATGTTAGGCCATAGTGCGGACGGAGATACAACACGGAAAAGTCGTATCTCCATTGAGGAAAGGGATTAAAAAAGTCCCCCCCACCCTCCACATAATTCAAAACTAACGATGAATTAAAACAAACATTTTACAATAAACTAAAAACATAAAGAAGGAAAAAGACGAGACAGACTGTTGGCGAGGCAGCCATCGTTGGCGCCCCCTGGTAATTCCAGTTAACATCTATGGAATAGTTTTAAAAAACAAGGTAATATAGGGATGGGATTCATCCACAGTAGTTGAGTGGATAAATTCTCTGCCGAGTGTTGCAGTTACATAATTCATATCAAGACCATCTCCAAAATATAATAGCTCACATCTTGCTAAAATTAGGTTATCATAGTCATACAACATGGTAATAGGGCCTTGAGCCTAACTCATCCATGCCAAAAAAGATGCCCCATCTACACAAGACCCATTAATCCACAATTAGCCCATATCTCTCTACACCTTTCCTATCCATTTACTTGTCCAATTGTCTTTTAAATGCTGCTATTGTACCTGGCAGCTTGTTCCATATACCCATCACTTTCTGTGTGAAAATTTTGCCCTCAGTTTCCTATTAAATATTTCCCTTTCCACCTTAAATCTATGCCCTCTGATTTTTGATTCCCCTACCCTTTGTTCATTCACCCTATTAATCCCCTCATGATTTTATACACCTTTATAAATCACCCCTCAGCTTCAAAGGAATAATGGCTTAGCCTACCCAACGTCTCCCTAAATCTCCGGCTCTCAAGTCCTGGCAACATCCATACAAGTCTTCTCTGCACCCTTTCCAGATTAATAGCATCTTTCCTATAGCATGGTGACTATGAACATAATACTCCAAGTACTGCCTTGCCAATGTCTTGTACAACTGTAGCATAATGTCTCATCTTCTATACTCTGAAGTCCACTACCCTCTGCTTCCTATCATGAAGCCAATCTATCCAGTCGACTATCTCTCTCTGGATCCCTTGTGATCTATCCTCTCAGAGCTGCCTACCATTCGGAATCTTATCAAAGGCCTTGCTGAAATCCATGTAGTCCACAGCCAAGACCCTAGCCTCATCACCCTTCTTGGTTACCTTCAAAAAACGGAATCATATTTGTGTGACATGATTTCCCACGCAAAGCCCTGCTGACTATCCCTAATCAACCCTTGTCTGTCCTAATGCATGTATATCTTATCCTTCTGAATCCCTTCCAGTAACTTTACAAATAATTTTAAAAGGTCCGTAATTGACTTAATGTTAAGTTATTGAATTGAGTCGACACTCCTGGTACTTCACTCCCCAATCCTAAATGTAAAGGAACTGACCGGAGTGTTTTATTCCCACAAAGTCAACACTGGTGATATAGTTCTTAGAACATAAGAAAAGGAAAAGGCACTTTGGCCCACAATGTCTGTGCTGAACATGACGACAAATTATACTAATCCCATCTGCCTGCACGTGATCCATATCCCTCCATTAACTGCATATTCATGTGCCTATCTAAACGCTCATAATCACATTTGATTCCATCACCAGGTATGTACAACTGTGTAATAAAAAAAACTTGACCAACACATCTCCTTTAAACGTTTCCTGTTCTCACCCCAATACTATGCCTACTAGTCTCCTTGTAAATGGAAATAAGGAAGAAGTTTAAATTAGAAATTATTTTAATTGGATTTTTTCTCTGTTATAGTTACTGCTCTATAATTCTCTACTCTGTTATAGTTACACGAGTAGGTGTGGAAATGTAGTTGCATATTGGTTATCACTTCAGAAACATGATAACTTCAATCTACAGGCTTTTTTGTCTCACTCGGAACTATGGCCGGGCCTTTCTATCAGCGTGACCACCATCTAATTTCCCAGTCTGGCTCCATGCTCTTACATTCTTACATTCCATTCCCCCAAGAAATATTGCAGGATTCCAGTATCAACCACTCCGATCTCCCATCGACCTGATCTTGAGCCCAACTCAGGAAACAAGAACCAGGCAGCACATTTCTCTTTGCCTGTTGCAACCTAAGCCTTGAGGGTGGTACAGCTGGTAACTGGTAGTCCTGCTGTCTCACAGCAGCAAAGTCCTGGGTTCGATCTTGACCTCAGATGCTGTCATTGAGGAGTTTGCACATTTTCCCTGTGATCTGTGGGTTTCATGCTGGTTCTCCGGTTTCCCAAAGAGATGCAGGTTTGTAGGTTAATTGCCCTGAAAGTGTAGGGAGTAGATGTCAAAGTGAGATAACATAAAACAGATGTGAACAGGTGATCAATGGTTGGCTTGGACTCAGTAGACTGAATGGCCTGTTTCCATGCTGTCTGTTTCAATCAAAAAATATCTGGCCCACTCCAGCATGATCAATTGGTGCACTCAAATCTCTAGAACTTATGCAAAAAACAATCTACTTTATACACTCTAACAACATCATACATCTATTTTCAGTTTCATGCTAATAATTAATCTTAAGTTTAAGCCACTTACTGTTTTCCATAAATAAGTCACGCCGATGTAATGGAAAGTCTTCATCTTCAATTTCCAAGTTTATTTTCATCATGTTGGTGCAGTATACTTTCTTAAGATGCTGAATGCTGACCGCCTTTCCTAATTTTACAATATCTGTGCAATTTTTCTACAATTGGAATTAAAAAGTAGATTAGTTAGGAAGGAAAATGGTGCCCCTAAGAATTAACACAAGATCTATGTTCCCCAGAGGTCCTCAAGACTCAACTCCTCAAACTTTCTCCTTCCCATTGAAATGATGGTCTAGAGGTCCCCAAAGTCCATGCAGATGGATCACAGACTAGAAATGCAATGGCTCTGTAAAAACAAAGCTAGAAGCTCCCACCTGCACCTTATCAAGGGGTGCTCTTCGAAAAAAATGTACTCACTGACTACAATCACTGTCATCATTCCCACGCGATGGAAATATAGACCACAGTAATAATAAAACCGGCTCTTGGGAACGGACTGCAACTATCCGAGGCACAATTGCTCAATGGTGGAAGAGCTGAAGACCATGAACAGTACTCTGATCACCATTAGCAATAAACTTCAGTGATGACCTGTCATTTATTTAGTTCACACACTAAAGTTGGGGAGTTCACATACTCTCAGCCAGGACCATGCACTAGGTGGGGAAAGCAAGGCCACAGAATCTCCTTTGGATCACTCTCATACACGCTTGTGTGTGTTAGAGTGATCCAAGTAATTCTAAGTTAGATTTAATCAGTAGGCACACTTCATGTGCCTCAGTCAAAAAACAGATGCATGCAAATATTCCTACTTCCAACTATTTAGTTGCAGTAGGCATATCACATGGACACCTTGTAACCCATTGCACCTTCTCTTGATGTGTGCGACTAGGTGTAGTGTGGAAGTCACTGAAGATAAAACATACTAACTGTACCCGGTGTCTCAAAGCAGAAGGGAGCACATACCAACAAAGATGTTCATCTTAGCTAGTCCCATTCGCCTACATATGACCCATATCTCTCTAAACCTTCCTTAGCCTTGTATCTGGCCAAACGTCTTTTAAATGTTATCATTATACCTGCCTCAACCAGTTCCTCTGGCAACTCATTGTATATGCCCACCACCATTTATGTGAGATATTAGTTCCTCAAGTTCCTATTAAATCTTCCTCCTCTCAACTTAAACCTGGGCCCTTTAGTTCTTGATTCCCCAACCCTGGGGAAAAGACTGAATGCTTTCAGCTTATCTATGCCCCTTGTGGTTTTATACACTACTATAAAAATCACCCCTCAGTCTCCTATGCTCCAAGGAATAAATTTCTAGCCTGCCCAACCTCTCCCCACAGCTCAGTCCATCGAGTCCTGGCAATATCATCGTAACATTTTCGGAACACTTTGTGATAGTTTAATGGCAAGGTGACCCGAACATAAGCACAATGCTTTAATTCAAGCCTCGCCAATGTATTGTTCAACTCTAATATGACATCCCATCTTCTATACTCAATGCCCTAAATGATGACGGTCAGTGTACCAAGCTTTCGTATTTAAATGTTGACTTTTATATTGTGCAGCAAAACATTTTTGTTTATTTATATATGTGGGTAATAAAGGATCTAAGAAAATTTATGTTGAAGAATAATTTTGAAAATATAAAGTAACTTTACAAAATTATTCCAAATCCTTGAGGAAATAATGGTCCCTGCTGATAGAAGGATATTCAGTTTTAGTGAACGGATGAAAGAAGATGACTAACGTTCTTTTTGTTATCACAACAAATTCTGGCCCAGTAATTTTAGAAGATTGCATCCATTATATAGAATAATGATTCCCGTATGCCTAAAGTTATTAATTTGAGAAACACAGTACATTGCAGTAGTCAAAAAGCTTTACTGTGTGGTTGTAATCACAGGTAAAAGTGTAAGGACAGATTCTAGGTTATCTCAGTGTGTAATTCGTTCTGCTTTGGTCACCATATCTTCAAGGGTATTCCAGCCTGACTGAGCAGGATGGTGGCTGGTCCAAATGTTTTGTGGCCGTGTTTATAAAGTAAGGTGCCAATCAGCTCTTAAGCAGTGACTATGTTCTTATTGTCTTGAGTCAGCCTTGGAATAGGCCAATTTTACTCATTGTATGCGGAGTTTTTTTTTTAATTAATTAATTAATTTTTTAATTTAGGTGCAGGAGTAGGCCATTCGGCCCTTCGAGCTAGCACAGCCATTCAATGTGATCATGGCTGATCATCCCCAATCAGTACCCCGTTCCAGCCTTCTCCCCATATCCCCTGACTCCGCTATCTTTAAGAGCTCTATCTAGCTCTCTCTTGAAAGTATCCAGAGAACCGGCCTCCACCGCCCTCTGAGGCAGATGGAGACTCACAACTCTCTGTGAGAAAAAGTGTTTCCTCGTCTCCGTTCTAAATGGCTTACCCCTTATTCTTGAACTGTGACCCCTGGTTCTGGACTCCCCCAACACTCCCTCAATAGCAAAAATGTCCTTCCTCAAATTAGGGGACCAAAACTGCACACAATACCCCTGATGTAGTCTCACTAGGGCCCTGTACAACTGCAGAAGGGCCTCTTTGCTCCTATACTCGACTCCTCTTGTTATAAAGGCCAACATGCCATTTGCTTTCTTCACTGCCTGCTGTACCTGCATGCTTACTTTCACAGTGATGAACAAGGACCCCCAGATCCCGTTGTACTTCACCTTTTCCCAACTTGACGCCATTTAGATAGTAATCTGCCTTCCTGTTTTTTTAGAACAAAGTGGATAACCTCACATTAATCCACATTAAACTTCATCTGCCATGCATCTGCCCACTCCCCCAACATGTCCAAGTCACCCTGCATTCTCATAGCATCCTCACAGTTCACACTGCCACCCAGCTTTGTGTCATCTGCAAATTTGCTAATGTTTCTTTGAATCCCTTCATCCAAATCATTGATGTATATTGTATATTCCTGTGAATTGTACTGAAGTGATCAATAGGAAAAAGGTACAAAACTGGCAGTCTCTGCATAACGAAAAAATGTAGCCTTCGTTGTAAATAAATGTTATTGGTGAATGCTGATGTGGAGTGTGTAGAAAGCAGAGCAAAAATGATGATCATAACTTAGCCTTAAAATTGGAAGCAAAGATCACATTTACAATTTAAGTATTACAATAATAAAAAATAACTACTTTTCAATGTATTAATAAGGCAATAATTTTACTTACAATCTCAGCAATAATTAAGTACAGTAACTGATGTGATAAGGAGTAATCGGGGCAATTTACTGTGGTCATCATTTTTCTACAGTTGGCTGTATCCAGGCAAGGCACTCTATAATCCTTCCTTGATTTTAAAGAATGAACAAATAGTTACATAATTTTTATTTAGTAGACTATGACATTACCAACTCATTTGAAATTAAATTGAAAACTATTCTCTAGGTGTCTTCCCAAGTATCTCAATCTCTTTGGCTCACTTCTCAAACATCTCCTTTAGCTCTGTCCATGTATTTGTCCAATTGGATTCCTGTACAATATTTTGGGATGTTTTCCCCACGTAAAAAGCAAAACAACAGTTGATGTTCCCATCATATAGAATAATTATAATTGATTTATATCATCTGTGCCTGAGAAGTACCTCATGGATTACAGAAATGAGTGAGATGAATGAATTATTTTACGGCATTTCCTCAGGCAAAGTACCACAATGTATACACAATCCATTCTGTGACAAAGACATCAACAAATTTAATTCACAATTGGTTAAAGTTTCAAACTAACAATTGGTTGGCTTAGGGGTACATCTCTTGGGGAGGAGGTCTGGTCTAATTCATAATCCACGCGCAAAAGCTTTCCCTCAAAATTATGGACAAGAGGTCAAAATTCTTTATTCCTTTCAAAATTTTGCTGGACACCTTGTGTAAGTGTTTGTTGGGACGAATTAAAAATATTCTCATTTTTACTGATATTCCCATTCTGGAGAAGGTGATGAGAACAATCAGTAGTCATGGTGCATATCAATGCCAAAGAAATAGTTTTTTTAAAAAGATGAGAATCTACAAGTTAAATATAGGGCGATGTGGTAATGTAAATAGGTCCATATAAATGTAGTAATCTCAGAAATTCTACCAGAGTCACATGCTAGTCAGAGGACAAATAACAGGATGTTTCAGATGCATATGCGGCAAAGTGAATGGTGTCATGAGATGGATCCAGATTCCTTGAATGGTGGATCTAGTCTGGAGGAGGTGGGACTCCATTCAAGCTGGATGGGGATTGGGATCAACATCCTAGGATGAGAGTTTGTTAATGCTGTTGCAAAGAGGTTGAATCAAACTGGCAAGTGGTTGAAGAAGATAGAGGAAGAGGATGGAAGTTGCAGGGAGATAGAGGAGGAGAAAACTAGGATAGAAATAGAAGATACAAATTAGAAATGTGGAAGGCAGAGGAGTCAAGGAGTGGAAAGTAATGCTATGGGGGTTAAGAATGCAAGAAAGATAAGCCTGAAGGCTTGGTGTCTTAACATGTGGATAAATTACTGATGCATGGGTATAATATCATTGTCAAAGTCAAAGTCAATTTTATTCGTCACATGCACATCACATGTAGTGAAATGAATTTGCCAGCAGTGATACACTTAAAAAGAACACACAATACACAATAGAAATTTAACCAGTGATGGAAATGGGGGGGGGGGGGGTACGCAGTGGTATGGCAGTCGCCTAGTTTTCAATTTCCAGCTCGGGTTTAATGAGTACTGCAGACAGATTCGAGCCGTTTCTCACTTTACTCAAAGACGAAAACGATTTGTTAACTGCCACTGTTAGCACTTGTTAACAGCCAGTAGTTAACAGTAGTTATACAATGTGTCATCAATACATCGATCCACATTCCTCAGTAAATGTAATTGTGTTTTAACAACGCGTTCCTTTGAATAAAATTCAAGGGAGAATTTCTTAAACTCACTGTCAGGGCTACCGGACCGCGAGCACGGGTTCAGGTAAAGTCACGTTATTTTATTATTCCACGTTATTTTATTTGCCTCCCTGCCTCCGAGCCTCTCTTCCTCCGTGCCTCTCCCCCGCTCTCCGCTCTCTGCCCCGCTCTGCCCATTCTCTCCTCTGCTCTGCCTGCTCTCGAAAACTCGATGATGTATTTTGGGAGGTATTTTGCCGAAAGGAGATGCATAAAATGTGCACATTTAAAAAATCAGGGTTCAGATATACAAACCTTCAAAAGCAAATGATATGCTACATTTTCAAATAGGAAATAATGCTTAAGAAGCGAATAGAAAACTTGTATAAATCATTGGTTGTGCCATAGTTAGAATATTGTGTTCAATTTTTCTGGAACGATATTTCCTTCAGCTAACAAAAATAATGAATAATTAGTCTGAGTTAGTCAATTAGTTAATGGTGCAGTAACACTTGGCTAGCAGTCACCATTGAATGGTATTCGATATACTAGTTAAAAGGGAAAAGGGTGTCAGAAAACAAGGCTCTAAATTTAAGTAAACTTTGGGAAAGTGAGGCAGAAGAGTAGACTATGCAGAGCATTGACAAACTTTGTGAAATATTCCAAGATCTTCGTGGCAATCGACCTGTACATTTTGAATTGAATTGAAATTATTTGTCATTCAAAAATGAATGAAAATAAATGAATGTTATCCCTAACAACTAAGTTCAGGTAGACAGTAACAAGGATAAGGGAGAGCCAGTGGATGTAGTGTACCTGGACTTTCAGAAAGCCTTTGATAAGGTCCCACACAGGAGATTAGTGGGCAAAATTAGAGCACATGGTATTGGGAGTAGGGTATTGAGATGGATAGAAAATTGGTTGGCAGACAGGAAACAAAGAGTAGGAATTAACGGTTCCCTTTCAGAATGGCAGGTAGTGACTCGTGGGGTGCCTCAAGGTTCGATGCTGGGACCGCAGCTATTCACAATATATATTAATGATTTAGATGAAGGAATTAAAAGTAACATTAACAAATTTGCAGTTGACACAAAGCTGGATGGCAGTGTGAACTGTGAAGATGCTATGAGGATGCAGGGTGACTTGGATAGGTTGGGTGAGTGGGAAGATGCATGGCAGATGCAGTATAATGTGGATAAATGTGAGGTTATCCACTTTAGTGGCAAGAACAAGAGGCAGATTATCATCTGAATGGCAGGTAGACCAATGCTGGAGTAACTCAGCGGGTCAGGCAGCATCTCTGGAGCAAAGGAATGGGTGACGTTTCGGGTCGAGACCCTTCTTCTGTATGGTGTCAGATTAGGAAAAGGAGAAGTGCAACGAGACCTGGATGTACTTGTACATCAGTTACTGAAAGTAAGCATGCAAGAAACAACAGGCAGTGAAGAAAACTAATGGCATGTTGGCCTTCATGATAGGATTTGAGTATAGGAGCAAAGAGGTCCTTCTGCAGTTGTACAGTGCCCTGGTGAGACCACACCTGGAGTATTGTGTGCAGTTTTGGTCGCCTAATTTGAGGAAGGACATTCGTGCTATTGAGGGAGTGCAACGTAGGTTCACGAGGTTAATTCCCGGGATGGCAGAAATGTCATATGATGAAAGAATGGAACGGCTGGGCTTGTATCCACTGAAATTTAGGATGAGAGGGAATCTTATAGAAACATAAAATTATTAAGGGATTGGACACACTAGATGCAGGAAACATGTTCCCGATGTTGGAGGAGTCCAGAACCAAAGGCCACAGTTTAAGAATATGGGGTGGGCCATTTAAAACTGAGATGAGGAAAAACCTTTTCACCCGGAGTGTTGTGAATTTGTGGAATTATCTGCCTCAGAAGGCAGTGGAGGCTAGTAAATATTTAAGTACCCAATGTTCACATATGTCCAATCGTAATGGATTCATTTACATATGCCTTTGCAGGAGCACCAGCACCTGGTGAACGTTCCATCGTGTGATGTCACAATGTCCAATGCTCAAAGACATTCTTGCCATAGAGGGAGTACAGAGAATGTTCACCAGACTGATTCCTGGGATGTCAGGACTTTCTTTCATATGAAGAAAGACTGGATAGACTCGGCTTGTACTCGCTAGATTTTAGAAGATTGAGGGGGGATCTTATAGAAACTTACAACATTCTTAACGGGTTGGACAGGCTAGTATCTTTTAAAAACTAAATGTTAATACATCGGAAGAATTATTGTTTGTATAGTTTGTTGCAGCTGATAGAGGCAGCAGCTGGGAAAACCACTGCCTCACAGCACCAGAGACCCAGGTTCAATCCCGACCTCAGGTGCTGCCTGTGTGGATTTTGCATGTTCGTGCTGTGATCATGTGGGTTTCCACCGGTTGCTCCGGTTTCCCCCCACATCCCAAAGATGCTCAGGTTTGTAGCTTTATTGGCCCCTGTATATTGACCCTCATGGGTAGGGAGTGGATGCAAAAGGGGATGGCATAGAATTAGTGTGAAAGGTGATCAATGGTCAGCATAAACTCATAAGTTAGTACTTACTTACTATAAGACCAAAGGGCCTGTTTCTATGCTGCATCTTTCAAATAATCAAAATCAACAATCAAGCTGTCATAAGCAAACTTTAAGAAAAACACTTGTTTTACCCCCAGTAGAGACATTATATCAGTTGTATACAAAAACAATTCATAACATCAAAAGCAAGACATACCAGGTACCCAGTAATTGAGACATACATCTGTCACTGGAATTTTCCCCGAAACAGTCTGTATTCCTTCGCTCAGGATAGACCAATTTACTATCCGTCTGCATCCATCCAGCTTTGAAAGTCCAGAAATTATCAGCTAGTAATGGCTGAAATTCTGGACAAAAACACTGTGTCAATATTAATGCAGCATTCTAAACAAAGTGAAAAACAAAATGCATTATTTTGGGATAAAATCGCTGATAATTTTATACAATGATATAATTCTTAGCCGCATGAAAGGAATAGATGTGTAGGTGACGAGAGAGGGGGCAGCACGGTGGCACAGCAGTAGAGTGGCTGCCTTACAGTGCTAGAGACCCGGGTTCAATCCTGACTACACGTGTAGGAGAGAACTGGAGATGCTGGTTTAAATCGAAGGAAGACACAAAATGCTGGAGTAACTCAGCGGGACAGGCAGCATCTCTGAGGAGAAGGAATGGATGTGTTTCAGGTCGAGACCCTTCTTCAGTCTGAAGAAGGGTTTCTCCCCGAAACGTCACCTATTCCTCTCCAGAGATGCTTCCTGTCCCGCTGAGTTACTCCAGCATTTTCTGACTACAGGTATATTCTCCCTGTGATCACATGGGTTTTCTTCGGGTGCTCTTCCCACACTCCAAAGATGTACAGGTTTGTAGGTTAATTGTAGGCTCCTGTAAATTAGAAATTGTCCCTAATGTGTAGGATACTGCTAATGTAGACGAGCGAACTCGGTGGGCCGAAGGGCTTTTTTCCCCCATGATGTACAGTATCTCGAAAGTTCTTCCAGCACTTTGTGTTTTACTCAGTTAGATGGTCAGTTTCCTCATCTCCAATATATTTTAATAAATAGAGGCTAATTTTTAAAATACATTTTATTGCTGTATCATGGATCAGATCTTATTGGCCTGGTCACCTCCTCCCCTAACCCACCAAAGTGAACCTTGCATAGATGAATGCAGAGGGTCTATCACAGTGGCAATCTGCATTCCTTCTGATGACAATTCGCTTTTAAACCCTGCCCTCAAAATAAACTCAAGAGCCAGCAATCATGGGTTGTCTTTGCCAGCTGTAAAACATACAACCAATCTTAAATAATTTGTAAATATCTGATATTGAAATGCCTGATATTGAAACAATTAAAACAGATAATTTTAAGTCTGAGATCATTAAAAAATTATGTAAACCAACATATACAAGTAATTATAACATTAAATGAGTGCAGAAAGTAGTTTAAACAGCTACTTTTCTCTTTGTTTCTTAAATCCTTGCCCTTTGTATTCAATAGTGTTTCCAATTGTACTCCAGGCTTAACATGGTACAGAACTGAGAAGCGCTTATCCACATGATGCCATGGAATACCAGCAAAATTGAGATTTACAAATCCTGTCCATTAGGAGGACAGCTGTGGAGCAAATAGATGGATATGACCTTTCAAATCTGTCCAAGTTTGTCAAATTTTAACAATTCACAGAGCACAGAACCTCCCACCATGTTCAGAAAGATCCAGCACATCTTTCAAAATGAAACTAATTTCCTTTATTCAAATTAAGCTTTTCGTGAATAACTTCACAGTAGAATAGAATCCAGTCTCAATAATGATCCCGTGACAATGCTTACATCTGCAATGAATGGTGGAGAACAAGTGGTATATTTAGAGACATAAGGAACTGCAGATGCTGAAATCATGAGTAGAACACAAAATGTTGGGGTATATTTATTTGGGTGTAAAAATCAAACAACATTTTGCTGGCCTTCGGTGATGGGAAGTTAAGGAGGCACCAGAGAAAACAACTTGTTCACAAAGACATGCAGTAGAAAATTTGTCTTTGGAACAGACTCGGGTAGCTTTGAACAAAAATTAATGCCGTCTGTATATAATCTGCATTTCAGTGGGAAATGCCACAAAACACCATGTTATTCTGACCTTGATTATCAGGTGTTCAAAAATGACAGAGTGCCCAACCATTATCAGCAGGTAACCATTTGTTCAGAGACAATGTTCACTCCCAGTCTCTGTTCACCACCAATCATTCTCACTGCATCATGTAAGATAAACCTTAATCATCAAGCAGCTGCCAAAACTGCTTCATTTTAAAGCAGTGCATTCTGCCAGTAATATTTGAAAGGGAAAATTCTGGTCACCCTTTGTAGTAATTAATAGTAAGATTAAACGAGAACTTACCAGTTTGAAGTTTGATCTTTATTTTATGAGGAGTAACGTTGAGGGAATACGTGAAGAACCCCGCTAGGACGCATGCGTGTCATTCTTCAAAGCAGCGGTGTGAAATCACAGATAACTGTAATGACTAAACATAGTAAGATTAGAGAAGAGATACCAGTTGAGTATATGATCAAGGGTGGGAGCGGAGGGCACGTATTACCTCAACGTTACTCCTCATAAAATAAAGATCAAACTTCAAACTGGTAAGTTCTCGTTTAATCTTACTATTTTACTTCGGAGTCACGTGAGTGACTACGTGAAGATTTTAAAGCTCTGTGATTTCATGCCATGGAAACGAGTTCATGCATCACATCTGCCTTGATTATGGGGAGAATAGTGTTAACATCATTAGATATCAATATGATATTGAAACAACGAAAATTTTATTAACACCAAATCATAGCCCCTATTTATGGGGTAAAATCATATTACAGAACTTAAAAGTGTTTCTGCAAATGTTCCAGGTTCAATGACTGGTTTATTATAAAATCGTTGGAACGTTCTTTCCGTCGACCATCCTGCAGTCTTGAGGATTTGGTCCATTGGAACATCCAACTGTATTGCTGCTGATGTAGCTGCAGCCCTGGTGGAGTGAGATTTAAAAATGTTAGTATCTACTCCCGCCTTTATTAGGACCTGTTTTAGCCATCTTGAGATGGTCTGGACTGTCACTTTTTTTGTGTGGCTGTTCGTGGCTGATTAACAGTGCCATTTCTTTGCCTCTGATGATTCTTGTATGTTCCATATATAATAGTAAGTGAGTTACTATACAGAGACGATCATCCGTCGGGTAGGCCTGGAACTCTATATTTTGCCCTGCTGATCCCTGTCTGTACTGTTTAATTAATTCATGGATATGAAAAGTCAAATTCCCAGATGAAATAGTCAAGTTGTCCAGCCTTAGTTTTTGTAGTGACTGGACCCTTTGTGCCGTGACCAAAGCCATCAGCATGACCGTTTTCATCGTTAGTGTCTGTAGGGACAGAGCTGTAGGTGGAGACCAGTTTCTCAACATGGTCAATATAATGCTCACATCCCAAATTTGGGTGTACCTGGTTCTTGGGGGATTAGTATTGAAAATGCCCCTCATGAGTTTGGTTACCAGGGGGTGTGTCCCTAAAGAATGCCGCTCTGTTCCTTGCCACAGGTAGTTTGACAGAGCACTTCTGGCGCAGTTGATGGCACTATAGCTGAGGCCCTCATCATAGTGGAGGCTTGCCAGAAATTCCAGAACAGACGGAATGTTGTTTGATCTGTGGTTGAGGTTATTGTCATGACAGTACTTCCCCCATTTCTTGATGTGCACCAAGTACTGTTTTTTGGTGGACTGTCTGTGGGCCGATGCAATCATATCCATTGTTCGGTCCGTCAATCCCAGGTGTTGTAGTGGCGCTTTCAAATTCTACAAATTAATAGGTTTGTATGATTATGACGGGTGACTTTCCTGTGTTACTGGATGGACCAGTAAACTTGGTCTATGATGGATGGTGATGCATGGTTATAATACCATGTCTAGTATCACCGGGAACCATGGTTGAGTAGGCCAATCGGGTACTATCAAAATACCAGGCGCAGAGTCTTGTTGTATTTTCCTTAATACCCGACTGATGAGGCAGAAAGGAGGGAATGCATAAATAAACAATTTCCCCCAATGCAGCGAAAATGCATCTGTTGCTGCTGCCCCAGGGTCTGGTTCCCATGAAACATAATTTGATAACTGGTGATTGAGCCTGGATGCGAAAAGATCGATATCTGGTGTTCCATACCGTGCTGTAATTTCAGCAAATACATTTTTATCCAACATTCAGTGTTTTCATTGAATTTGCGTGACCTGGTGTCTGCCACTAAATTTAGTTTACCTGGTAAGTAGGTAGCTGATATCAAATATTTCTCTGGATACACCATTGCCAAATTGTGTGGGCCAGATTGTCACATGATGTCGATTTATTTCCACCCATATGGTTGATATATGCTACCACGGTGGTGTTGTCAATTTGTAGTCTAACATGCTGGTGATTTAACCCAGAACAATATGACTTAAGGCCATGGAATGCACTTAACATTTCCAGGTAGTTTATGCCCAGTGTTTTTAATAATGATGCCTCCTGTGCATTCCATCTCCCTCCACAGCTGAAGATGGAATTGGTAGCTCCCCAACCATCTGTGCACTGGCATCAGTTTGTAGTACCATAGACGGGTTGCTGATAATTAGTGGATTGGAACAATACTTGATGTTGTGTTCCCACCATTTTAGTTCCATTATGGCCTCTGTTGGTAGCTTCATTGGTCTGTCAAAATGGCCACCATTAATTTTGAGTGCTCTTATTTTTGCTCTCTGTAAATTTCGATAGTGTAAAGGTTCAAATTGTGTGGCTGGAAATGCAGCCACTATTTTCCCAATTATTCTAGCTACCAGTCTAATGGATGGTTTGGTGATGTCAATGATTTCGCTGCAAGCCTCTTTTAAGGCTGTAACCTTTTCTTTCGGCAAAGTCACTGACATGAGAACTGAGTTAATGGTGAACCCCAGATAATCTATTTTTGTTGAAGGCATTAATTTAGACTTAACTGGATGGATGATAAATCCCAGTTCTTCAAACAATTGTTTTGTGGCTGTTACTGCTTGTTTAGTCAATTCCAAAGTTTTGCCAACAATAAATATGTCATCTAGATATGCCATTACCATGTGTTTTTGTTTTCGCAGTAACGCTAGGGCTGGTTTCAAAATTTTTGTGAATAACCTGGGGGCTGATGTCAGCACATTAGGTAGTGCCCTGTATTGCCAGAGCTGACCCATCCAGTTGAATTTTAAATAACATCTGTGGTCACCTCTTATGGGTACTGTATAGTAAGCATCTTTTAAATCGATGCTTGCCATGTAGTAGCCTTCGGAAATCAATTGCTTAGCAGTAACAAAGGTTTCCATCTTGAAATGAATATATTGTACAAAGGTATTTAAAGTAGTCAAATCGATGATGATGCGGCAACCACCATCTTTCTTGTTTTTTATAAAGATATTCGACACGAATTCCTGTGATTCGTGTTGGGTGTGTTCAATTACTCCTTTTTTATATAGCCGCTGTAGTTCAGCATGTGCTTTAGATTTCTCTATGCCTGTGAGCACGAACATTCGGTTCGGTACATGCTGTACTGGAGGGTTATGTTTTTGTATAAATTCTATGGTATAACCCTGGATACTGCTTAGAATGTAAGTGTCGGTAGTTATCTTATTCCATGCATCCAAATAATATCGTAATCTCCCACCAACTTTCATGCTCCCTTTAATTCTTAAGGAACCAGACCCACCTACCTCCATGGTTACCAATGGTAGGTGTGTTATTTCTTCGGCATCCTCCTTGGACGTTGAGGCGCCGTTGTCTGGGTTTGTGTTGAAGGCTTGCGCATTTTCCAGGACGGTCGGTCTGGGCCATGGCCTAAAAAAGACCGATGTTGGGTGTTCCTGGTTTTTGCGCTTGCTCCGGTTTGTATTGGCCGACTGGGGGGTCCGTAGGGGTGATATTTTTGGCCGTAGTAGCTTTTGGTTGCTGCTTTTATGAGCCCCAGTGTTTTTGCCTCTTCGTCAAGTTCTTTGACTTGTTTTGGTAGATCCCCTCCAAATAGTAGTATTGGCGGTTTGGAGGTTCCAGGTTTACAGAGGCCGGCAAATCTGGGGTCTAAAGCTGGTTGGATAGCACTTTTCCTGATGTTGTTCAACTCATATTGTGAGTTGCAGAGTAAAGCCAGTGCATCTTGGTGGTCTTGGGTCATGTTTTGCTCCTTCAATGTGCAGGCAAAAGCTGTAATTCCTGCTGTTAGGACTTTTAGGACTTTCTGAATTTTCAAGTCCCTGGTTCTAATTGGTCCCCACATGTTTCCAGATGCACTGGTTTACACTGGGAACATTTAGCGACTTGCAGTTCCCTGGAGGTAAATGTCGTGCCATGGTGTCTGATAGTGCCAGTGCCTGCAGTTGGTTAAATGACATATAGTCAATGCTTGCCGCTATTTTCGGCTCCAGGTCTTGGCCAGTTTGGTCTGGTTGGATAAACTGGGACACCATGTCCAGCATGTTTTCTGTCACCCCAGGCATACTGGGGGCATGTTGTTCACTGCCCTCTTCAGGGTCAGCCCAGAATTGACCCTCCGTGCTCTCCTCTGATGAGGGAGAGACACTGTGCAGCCCCACAAGGGGTACTGCTGTGTGGGTTACTAATTGCCCACTGTGGCTAGCCTCCATCTCCCGGAGCCTGCCACTTTGGAGTATTTCCTCCAGCAGCCTCTCCAACTGGCTCTTATGCTCTCGGGCATAGGCCACTCGCGGCTGCCCCTGATCCTGCAGCCGCTCCAACCGGCTCCAATGCTCACGGGCACTGGCCGCTCGCGGCTGCTCCCCATCCTGCAGCCGCTCCAACTGGCCCCGGTGCTCACAGGCACTGGTCGCTCGCGGCTGCTCGTCATCCTGCAGCCGCTCCAACCGGCTCCAATGCTCACGGGCACTGGCCGCTCGCGGCTGCTCGTCATCCTGCAGCCGCTCCAACCGGCCCCGGTGCTCACGGGCACTGGTCGCTCACGGCTGCTCCCCATCCTGCAGCCGCTCCAACCGGCCCCGGTGCTCACGGGCACTGGCCGCTCGCGGCTGCTCAAAGTCAGACTCATCAGAGTCTGGCATTCGGTCCGTTTTTTACTTCGCTTTCCCGCCCGGCTTTGCCGGTGCGGGAGCGAAGTCGGGCACAGCTGTTCCCATTTCGGGAGATTGGCGTGCCGTCGGCTGCTGCTGTAGCTGCTGGCTGTCCGCAACTCCGCGGTTCTCCACCGCCAGCTTTTTCGCAGCCTTCTTTCTCGTGGATCTGTCCATCTTTCCACCTGCAAGGTAAGTGGGAAAAACGCAGAGTCTCCTTACCTGCTGTTCCCGGCTTTTAAATTCGGCCGCTAAAGGGGAACGTCCTTCCCCCTGCTGTGACTCGTTGCAATGCGTGTAGCGATATGACACGCATGCGTCCTAGCGGGGTTCTTCACGTAGTCACTCACGTGACTCCGAAGTAAAATGCTAATTTTGGTATCATAAAGTCATAAGGAATACGAGTACAATTAGGCCGTTCGGCCTATCAAATCTACTCCACCATTCAATCATGGCTGATCTATCTCTCCCTCCTAAATCCATTCTTCTGTCTTCTCCCCATAACCTGATACCTGTACCAATCAAGAAATCATTAGTTTTAGAATCCTCAGCCCAGGGATAATCCTGCGTTCATTTATTTGTTTGATTGTTCAATCCGGTTAAGGCGCTGTGCACATGGCAGCCAGCCAACAGTCTGTCGCTTGACCTCTTTTTTTTCACTATTAATTTCAAGTTTTCTTGTATCTTGTTGTGTGTTGTGACTGTTGGCATACCTATTTCCCTCCGGGGATGAATAAAGTTTTATCATATCATATCGTAAGCTTTAAGTGAATAGCTTTGCAGTAGAATAGAATACAGTCACGATAATAAACCCTTGACAATGCTTAGATCTGAGGAAGCAGACTGAATTCAGAAACAAATTGGAGATCTCCACCAGAATTGACATCAAGCATGCATATAGCCCCGTTCCATTTAGCTACCACCGGGGTACAGCTCGGTATTCACATTAAGGCACCAATTTCTAATTGTACAATGGTGTGTTTCATGGATTTTGCAGTTTATTCCTTTTCAATTTTCCCATCAGCTTCCTTAATCATTCCAAAGATTTAACTGCTCTTCACTCTCACAAATCTCCATTTAAAGTCTCGGCCTAAATTTTGTGTTCGAGACCCCAGAGTGTACTATGATACCCTGACCTTCAGATGAGTGTGCTCGAGTTTGGGCTGACACCTAATCCCAGGTAATGAAGATACAGCACCCTACATCACATGGAACATATTTTAAAATGAGGATAATTAACCATACTGTGTTCGAACTGTAAAATTTTACGTAATTTTTTATCAAGCTGTGTTGTGATTAGCTGCATGTGGAGGTGTCTACTTGACTGCAGAAACTATGCTGAGTGAGAGTTTTACCTCAATTAAGGCGTTTGTGTATGTGAGGAAATGGTTGATTCTGGGTTACTCATCCATTATATACTCCACTATACTCTACGAGCATACAGAAAGATGAGAGGGGGAAAGAGCCCGCTGAACAACCAGCTAGAAAGTGGTCGATGCATGGGGAAAAAGCCTGGATGCAGTTAGTGTGCTGGGATCGCTTGTCGGCATGGATTTGGTGGGCCGAAGGGCCTGTTTCCACACTGTATCTCTAAACCAAACTAAACTAAAGTGCAGGTAGACACAAAATGCTGGAGTAACTCAGCGGGTGAGGCAGCATCTATGGAGAGAAGGAATGGGTGATGTTTTGGGTCGAGATCCTTCTTCACAAAGTGTACTGTGTTCTATTAAACTATACAACGTTTTCTAGACCTATGCTTTTTGTTTAAACATATTCTATCTATATGTTGATATCCGTTAAACATTATTTTCGGTTCAGTTAACAACATTGATAATTCCAGTGAAATAAATATTATGTGCATCTCAAAGTGAACACTGACACACATATGATAGCCAGCAACTCATTATTAATGAGAATAGATTTTGCATTACTATGATGGATAGGAAAGATTTAGAGGGATATAGGGAGGTTGCATGACAGTCGAGGTCACGACCCGTGACCCGTACTGTTACCATGCAATGCCTTCTGGAGTACAAACGGTGAACTTACGGTAAGCACTTACTAAGGCTGCCAGTACAGCGGCCAGTCTTCTGTCCCAGCATCCGGACTCCACGCTGAATGGTTCCACGCTTGCGGATCCTGGGGCGTTTGTCTGCGCGGCCTGCGTTTGGCAGCAAACGCTCAGCACCCGGGGGGGAAAATCACTCCGTGGGGGGGTCGGGGAATGAATCAACCCAGTGTGGGTCGGGATTCCGGGGGGGGAACATTCCGTGTGGTGGTGGGGGTCCAGAGGTCGGAGTCCGGGGGGGGGGGGGGGGGGGGAGTGAATCACCCCATGTGGTGTTGGGGGTCCGGGGGTGAATCGGGGGGGGGGGGGGGGAGGGTGAATCACTGCAGTGTTTAACAGATATGAACGTACGTGTTTCGTGTTACTAGTGTATGCTGGAAGCTGCTTTGTACTCCAGAAGGATTGAGCTTCTCTGTGCGTCACACCCTTTGACTGGATGACCTTACGTGCAACCCCTTACGTGCAACCCCGGCTAAATGCAGGCAAGAGGGAGGGGGGTGGGGAATCCTCCTGGGGACATCTGTTGGCATGGACAAGTTGAGCTGAAAGGCCTGTTTCTTTGCTGAATGACTATGACTAAAGTCACGATTATGCACGACACAGACACAAAGAACTACAGATGCTGGTTTACTGAAAAAGACACAAAGCACTGGAGTATTCATATTTTCCAGAGATGACAAAACACCTTTGTGTCTTTTTTTTGCTGTACAAGATTTCCTCCCCTAAACTTTGACAACCCTTTATCTCTTTCCTCCTAAAATGTCCTCAACTACTCTCTTTAGACAAGCTTTTGGTCAACTCTTGCCAGTGAAGAATCATGTTATGTTTTCCTATATTATGGGCACAGTTAATGCACTAAGCTAAACATTCTAATGGGTGCACAGAAATTGTACCCATTTATAAGAGGGTCCTGATCCAAAAATGTCACCTATCCATTTTCTCCAGAGCTTCTCCAGCATTTTGTATCTATCTTTTCATCTCTAGCAAAATTGCTCCAGCACTTTGTGTTTATCTTCGGGCCAAACCAGCAGCTGTAGTTCCATCCTACACATTGCATCTAGCTTTGGTATAAGCCAGCATCTTTTTACTACCCATTTATTGTGTGGTCTTACACTGTAGTCTCTGCTGTGATGTTTAAACGTCGAAGGATCATGATTATCCAAAATATTAACGCCATCTCTCAGCCCCGCCTCACTATTGTTGTCTGATCTGTTGTGTGATATTTAGCCGCTTCTGGTTTTAAATATAACTTCCGACAATAATAATTAACAACAGGAGACGTCCTCCAATGGCGCCATCAGAGCTGCGCACTTGCAATGACAGAACTCCCGCCTCGTGGCGAGTGAGGCTTCATCAGGCTGCAATGGAAAGTAGGCCCGAAAATGCAGTTGGATTTGTGTACAATCTTTATGAATTTACCTTCAAAATATGAATGTTCTCGCAGTATTATTTCTTTCGTGCTTTTTCTTACTGCGACGTCGGTTTTTAAGACGAGATCCTGCAGCTTTGTTTGTTGGGAGATGGCGCCAGGGCCCGAGGGAGACCATCGAGTCAACGTGTCCTTCAGCAGCGCTGCGGGGACAAAATACCACAAACCACGGTCACATTCCACGACCATTCTGGTGAGAATATTAACCAATATAAAAATGAGATAATCAAAACCATGTATAACCATACAGAGCGAAAAATGAACGTCGAGGTTTTTCGCCGAAAATGAATCGGACCACAATTACCTCAGGGAAATGCTGGCCAGGGAAATAAAAACATTACATTTTTTTAGATTGAAAGTAGGGTCCCGATCCGAAACGTCGCCTATCCATGTTCTCCAGAAATGCTGTCTGACCCACTGAGTTATTCCAGCACTTTGTGTCCTTTTGATCAGGTCGGTGACTGTTAATCAGAGGTGGAATTCGCCTAAAATATGCTTTTTTGCGCCTATTAGGTTTCAAGTAATTTTCAGTGTTTTTTAAAACTTGTGTGTTTTTATTACGCCCGAGTATTTGTCTCCACTTGCAAAACTCCCATGTCTACAGGCAGCCAGCAACAGAATGCATAGATAGATGGTGGTTCATGAACAGTTTATATTTGACGTGCGCACTCTTTAATATTTGAAACGAGGAACTGCAGGTGCTGGTTTACACACACACAAAAAGACACAAAGTGCAGGAGTAACTGGGCGGGTCGCGCAGCATCTGTGGCCGATGGATAGACGACATTTCGGGTCGGAATCCTACTCCAACAGTTGGTGCCTTCCCTACTAGTCCTTCCCCACCCCCGAGTTAAACCAGTGTCAGAATGGCAACACATTAAAAAGCTATACAATCATCCTTCCACATACAACCTTGCGCCTGGGTGCAAGGATTAAAATGCACAGAATATATTTAATTATTTTAAACGGCATAACGGGATCTCCAAACCCGCTCATGTATCTGGGCTATTTCCAAGTCCCCTTCACGACTCCAGCTCAGACTCCCAAACCACTGTGTCACTGGGACTTGTGTCATTCGACTTACCTCGTAATATACAAAACCCTGTCGTCCCGTCGAGATTAAATTGTTCATGATTAATTTCAAAATAGTGAACTGTCTTCTCCAGTGTGGAAATAATGTTGTTGGTTTCGACTTCATTTGCTGAAGCTAAACCTAGTACAGTAATCGCGATCAGAGCAAAATTCATGCTTCCTCGTCCCTCCCGCTGTTTACCCGTCAATTTGTGTGTATGTGTATCGTTCTTTCCCTGTGGATTAAACAGAGATGTGCCTTTACACGTGACTTGCTTCCTGCTGCGACCGCTACAGGGCAGGTTTTGCAGAATAATTGTACTCACAATGTTATCTGTTCACCGGATTTTTGGACAAATTATCAGGAGGATTCAGCTTTGATCTGTCGTTTTCACACTATACCCTTCCACGTATCTGTAGACTTAGACCCTGACTCAGTCTGAAGAAGGGCCTCGACCCGAAACGTCACCCATTCCTTCTCTCCAGAGATGCTGCCTGTCCCACTGAGTTAGTTACTCCAGCATTTTGTGTCTATTTTAGGAGGATTCAGCAAATGGGTGCTGCAAGTAAAAGCTAACAGCTTCTAATGATTATGTTAAAATATAAGGGGAAAAAACATTGCAACAGGTATCCACAAGGAAATTAGGAAACAAGGAACTGCTGATGCTGGTTAATGCAGAAAGGGACACAAAGTGGTGGAGTAACTCAGCAGGTCTGGCAGCATATGTGGAGAACATGGATTGGTGATGTTTCGGACCCGAAACATCATCTATCCACGTTCTCCAGAGATGCTGACTGTCCTGCTGAATTACTCCAGCACTTTGTGTCCAAGAGGGAATGAGTTCTGATTAAAAGTTATCAACCCAAAATGCTATCTCTGCTTTTCTTCCCGGTAAGCATTTTCTGATTGAATTAATGTGCACATTATACTTGCAATGGATATTTGCAGGGATGAGTTCCCTAATATTTAGTGGATAACTGTACTGAATCCTATTGAGCCGTGCCATTAAATCAGGCTCGCCACTGCTTTGCACGATGTTTGCTAAATTTAGCCAGTTGGGTTCATTTAATCAGCATTTAATTCGGTATAGAAAAAGTGGAGTAATCCAGGATAAAAATAATTGACTGGAGGAAAGCTAATGTGAATGGCTAGAAAGTGAATCTGGCCCAATTAAACCGTAGAACAGGCAGCTGCTTTTCAGGTATAATAGAAGTGCATTCCCTTGAGAAGAAAAAAGAAAAACAAATTTGGGTCCCCTGGTGATGAAAGAGAGGGCCTCGACCCGAAACGTCACCCATTCCATAAGCAATCGAACAAGATGCTTGCAACAAGTACAGGTTTGTAAATAACAGTAGGTATCAGGCTAATGACAAAAGAATCACAATAACAATTAATCTAAGAGGGGCGATGGGAACTTTTGAGAAATGTTAGCCTTATCAGCAAAGTCGGACAGGGCAAGAAAGGGACATTGATTGAAAAGATACAAAGTTCATTAAGTAACAGAGAACACAGGATTACAGTGATTTTATTTTCATACTGAAGGAAGATGAATAGTGATGTTTCCTAGTTATCATTGTTAGACCATTTTGTTAAATCTATGTTTTGAAAAGCTGCAACGTGATGTCCCACCTCATACTCCACACCTCAACCTTCCTCATTACCCTATGTACCTGCTACTTTCAAGGACCTATTGACTTGCACCCCAAGGACTTACTGTACATCAACGGACCTTAGGTCCCTATTATTTCCTCTATATGTTCTGCAAGAAATTCACTTGCTAATGTGCATCAACTCGCAGTTGCTTGATTAAAGTCCGTCTGCCACCACTTCACCCAACTTTGCAGCTGATCTATGTCCTATTGTATCCTTAGACAAAGTTTCTTCATTATCACTCCACTAATTTTCATGTCAACTGCAAACTAAAATGCAAGTATGTTTGTTGCTGGAGTGGCGAATTAGCTCCTTGGAACTAATGCATCAATGATTAGACATTCACTATTGAGTCATAGAGTAATACAGTGTGGAAACAGGCCCCTTGGCCCAACTCGCCCACACCGGCAAACAATGTCCCAGCTACCCCAGTCCCACCTGCCCCCGCCTGGTCCATAACCCTCCAATACCTGTCCCATCCTTGCACTTGTCCAACTGTTTCCCAAACGATGGGACAGTCCCAGCTTCAACCACCTCCCCCGGCAGCACGCTCCACACACCCACCACCCTCTGTGTGAAAAAGCCACCCCTCGGATTCCTAGCAAACCTTTTCCCCTTCACCTTGAACCTATGTCCTCTGGTCCTCGATTCCCCTTATATACTCACATCTCCATAAAGGAAATTGACAAGTTATATTTTATTACTAAATTACTATTGACAGTTACATGGACATTTATGTAGGTACATGGATAGGACTGGTTTAGAGGGATATGGACCAAATGCAAGGCAGGTGGGCCAAGGTGCTGCCTGTTCTGCTGAGATATTCCAGCATTTTGTGTCTACCTTCGATTTAAACCAGCATCTGCAGTTCTTTCCTACACATTTTGGACCAAATGCAGGCAGGTGGGACAAGTGTAGATGGGACATATTGGCCGATGTGGGCAAGTTGGTTCGATGGACCTGTTTCCATGCTGTATGCCTCTTATGACTCCACTTGTGTAGCTTTCTATTTATCAGATACACATCAAGAAAAAGCATGCATCACTATTAGCATGTAAGAAGTTATCGCATGACCCCACACTGCCATCTGCTGCTGCACATTGTGTGTGTGTTTTTATTAAATGAGGATGTATATACAGGATTTATTTTAAACATCTGACAATTAGGTGAAAATAAATATTAACAAATATTTTACATTTAAATCTCACATAATAGTAAACATTATTGGTGAAACGGAACACTAGAATGTATAAACAAGATGTATTTTAAACATCCGACAATTAGGTGAAAATAAATATTAACAAATATTTTACATTTAAATCTCACATTAAAGTAAACATTATTGGTGAAACAGGACAATGGGTTGAGCAAAAAATAAGGGTACTCTTTTCTGAAAGTATTCATTAAGAACACGTCCACCAGGGTAGTGCAACTGGTAGAGACACCGCCTCTTAGTACCAAAGATCCAACTTCAATCCTGACCTCAGGTACTGTCTGCGAAGTTTACACATTCTTCCTGTGACAGCATGGGTTATGCCTGGGTACTCCGGTTTCCTTCCACATCCCAAAGACGTGTGGGTTTGTAGGATTTATAGGTCTCTGTAAATTGCCCCTGGTGTAACGAGTAGATGAGGAAGTGGGATAACATAGAACTAGCTTTTGCTAAAAGACTGATAATTTTTCAAAAAATATTATTCTTGTGGAATTCTATTTCTAATGGACTGGTTTGTTTTATTTACTAGGTAAATGAAAGAAATACAATACTGATAAATAGTGAAATCACCAAGACACAATGATCACGAAGAGGAGGCATTTTCACCTTTTTCCACTTTCAGCTGGCACACTACAGATATAGAATAATACAGATATACAATAATAGAAAATATATCACATTCTTCCACTGACATTTTACTGAGGCTAGTCAAAATGAACATTTTGAGTCTTATTGAGAACAAAGCTATCTCCAAGGGTTATAGAACCATGAAGAGTAGATTTCATTAAATAACAGAACAGGTTTGAGAGAATCAGTGGGCTACTATTCCACTGAATCCAATTCTGACAATTGCATCTAGACTAATATTTATATGGTTATCTGATTTATCCCCTTCCCTTAATTGCCAAAAGGAGTGTCATAATGAGATTTATAAAAAATGATTTGCACTATTACCAAAGCTAAGCTTATATAAATTGTTGATATTCATTAGATAACTCATAGTTTCAACATTCAAGATTCAATGTAATTGTCACATGTACCAATTATGGTACAGTGACATTTGAGTCACCATACAGCCATACTAAGTAAAAAGCAAAAATACACACAGCAGATAAAATAAAGTAAAACATAAACATCCATCACAGTGGAATCAACATTCCTCACTGTGATGGAAGGCAATAAAGTTCAGTCATCTTCCTCCTTTGTTCACCCGTCGTCGGGGCTTTTGAACGGGGCCGTTGATGACGGTTCGCTGTTCAAGCCCTCTTGTCGGGAAGATCGAAACTCCGGCGTCGGGACGGATCAGAACACTCTGCGGCATGGAGCTCCCGAGTCGGCCGCTTTGCAACAGAGACCACCAAAGGAGACCACTGCTTCACGTTGTTAAAGTCCATTGGCCCCCTCGGTCGGAGCTGCAACACTAGCGATCCTCAGCAAAAGATCCCAGGCTCCGCGATCGTAAGTCCGATTGACCAGATGGTGGATACTGTTTCAAGAGTTACTTTCAAAAGGAGGTAAATGCAGATCCTCAGCATTGATTACAGTTCTACCCGAGTGATCTTCATTAGCAAATTAATTCTCTAAATATATTTATAAAGCACTTTGGAAACATTGTGCACGTTTTTCCCAATTATCTTTTCTATTTCAGTCCTCTCTTCATCACCCCTTTTATGAACTGTATTTCCACTCTTCCTTGCATATGAACAAGCCTTTTCTTTGAGATTGAAATATTATTTTTTGGCTCTTAGCTTTACAATGTATAATTTATATTTTATAAATGCTCCAAATTTCACAGATCTATCTTTTACCTCTTTAGTAAGAAAACAGAACAACTAATTTGTGAATCAAACCAACTTTATTTCAAATCTAATTTATCACAGTTTTGTTCTATGAGATAGCATAGACATGTTTCACTGAAATCTGTACTTCTTTAATAAGCAACCATTAGAAACAACCCCAAACAAGTATTTTTAATCTTTCACTGGTCTGTGTATTTTTGGAAGAACAAGTGTTATGTCTTTGTCTCTAATGTAATATTTTTTGCAAATTTAGATATAACCTCATAATATTGGCAAAGGTTTTGCGCATTTCATTTTATATTTATTGAAGGGGATAATGAACAGTACATAAATACATAAAATTGTATCATTTAATCTATAGTCTAGTTGATTAATATTCAGACGGTATTTTGAAAAATGTTCAGACAGTTGACTCCAGACGGTATTTTGGGCACTTCCAATTTCTTATTTTCTGAGACCCAGATCTCTGATTAGTATGAATGATTAGGGTTTGCCATAAAATTCAGCAAGAATCTGAGAAAGATTAAACTAAACTAAAGAAAAAAATCCCGAAATCCCAATTAGCAATTTGAATGATCAGAAATAAAATGAAACGTAAAACTGCTATTTCAAATTACATTGATGGCATTACAAGTTAAACATTATCTCGCAAGACCAAGACGTTTTGGTGATGTTACGATGGTCTAGCCATCATTAGTGGCATAGAAACGGAGAAAACCAACCAGAGCTGCTCCTCCAAAGACAGTCTGGTGTTTTGAGCATTTACCTGAAAGGAAGTAAAGATTTTAATTGTCATATCTCTGCAGGTAAAAATCATATCTATTAGTTGGACTTCACAGATTTGTTAGACATGTAATAGTTTCATTTATGCAAAGATGTACAAAATATTAATGTTCTTATCCTTTGCATGAAATAATGGCTCAACATGTGGATGGCATATCTCAGTGTTGGAGTGAATATCTTTTTACGCCAAACGCAATTTAGGAAACTTAAACCTAGCCTGTTTAACCTGCCCTTACAAACTAACCATAGAAAGCTTAAGTAAAAAATTGTTGGCATATAGCAACAAAGTTACTGTTAAAAGGTAGTTAGCCAATGATAGTTTTAGGTTTTCAGAACAGTGATAAATGTCTAACATAGTGAAATGATTACCAATGATAGCAAATGAAATACTAGCTCCAACTCTAGTACACAACATTCTGTGTGATTATTGTCTTAAATGAGTTAGAAAGGACTGAAGCTTCTGCTGGTGGAACCTATACCCAAATAATCAATGGTACTCTATTGTCACATGTACCAAAGTACATTAAATGTATTTTCTTGTATATGGTTCAGTAAAACTCTTACTATATAGAGGCACCATTATTATCAAGTACAATAGTGTAAGGTTAGTTGATTACACTGAGGCTGTACACAAGGATCGCCACGTTGCTGGCCTCATCTTCTACCCTTCAAGCACAAAAACACAAAAAAACAAACACACAAAGACAATGTGTTCATAATCTTTAAAATAGGCTACAACTGCTTTACACATATAGCTTTTCTTATTTCTAGGCTGCACAGTGGCGCAAGCGATAGAGCGGATGCCTCACAATGCCATAGAACCGGGTTTGATTCTAACTATGCGTGCTGTCTGTGCAGAATTTGTCTGTTTCCCTGTGACCACGTAGGTTTTCTCTGGGTGTTCTGGTTTCATGCAACATTCCAAAGACATGCAGTTTTGTGGGTTAATTCGCTTCTATAAATTCCCCTTAGTGTGTAGGATGCAAAAGTGGGATAACGTAGAACTAGTGGTGCTTGATGGTTGGTGTGGACTTCGTGGGCCGAAGGGCCTGTTTCCATGCTATATTTCTAAACTAAATTAAAGCTAATTTCAGAAAAAATAGCAAGTTGCAAAGCCACGATTTTGACACAGCAACAGACGTACAGCAATAGATTTCCAAGTAAGGATGGACAGTCACTTGCAGCAGAATTTGCACTTTCTCAATTATACCCTGCATATTTATTTCCATTTTGTAGATACCACAGT
Source organism: Amblyraja radiata (assembly GCF_010909765.2). Lineage (NCBI taxonomy): Eukaryota > Metazoa > Chordata > Chondrichthyes > Rajiformes > Rajidae > Amblyraja > Amblyraja radiata. Next base: position 32,438,365 of record NC_045977.1, on the reverse strand, counting down.
TTGATGAAGTATCATTGCAGAAACTTGGCAAGTTGCTATGGTGCATTTTGAAGTTAATATGTTCTGCAACTTTACTTCATTTATAGGATATGGGTGTTGCTGGAGGGTTATTATTTGTTGCCCATTGCTAATTATCCTGGAAATGATGGTGGTGAGCCACCCTCTTGATCTGTCGCAGTTTTGACACAGGTCCTCCCCCAAGTGATGTTGGATAGGGAGTTGAGTAGACTGATCAACAACGGGCGAAACAGAAAGATATTTCTAGGTCAAGATGGGTTGTAATTTGGATAAGACGGGTTGTGATGCCTCTTTGCCACAAGGTCTATCTGTGACGTCACTTCTGTTAAGGCTGAAGACCTGCCTAATTTTATGTGAAATACAAAGCATGAATTGTGAGGAAACATTCACCATTTTCAACAGAATGCATATGTGTCATTATATGTTTAAAAATATATTGCACGTTTTATTTTTAAGATGTTCGCACTTTACTAGACTGGTAGGATTGACTATATCCAAGAAAAATCTAAGTGAAAGTATTGCTTTTAAAATTTTGGTCAAGGAATGTGGACTTTGCAGGCAAGGATGTGAGCTGGGGAGGTGAGGCTGGAGCGACTATAGTATTGAGAACATATGATACCTTTTACAAGAAGCCTTCAGTATGCCATGTCTCGAATTATGGATCTCTATTGAAGTTCCAAAGACCCCCCCCAATCCACCGAGAGATAAAAGCTTTCACCCATTTGCCGTTAATGCAGACCTCATTTTGAAACAGTGAGCCCAAGGTTCTGGATACTGGGGGTTATGGGTGAAAAAGCCTCTACATTAACTCTGAAAACGCCTTCTCATTCTTCTGAACTCCAGTGGATTCAAGCACAACTTGAACAACCGTTTCTGATAACACCTCTGCCCATTCCAGGTATTAGTCGTGTAAACTATCTCGAAATTGCTTCCAAAACATTACCATCTTTCATCAGGCAAGGAGTACAAAAGGATTCTTGGCACGTCAGATGTGGTCACACAAATACCTAGTGTAACTGAAATGTAGTTTCATGAAACTTGGGTATTTATTTACTCTCACAATAAACTACCTGTATAACATGTTGTTGGCATTCCCAATTACTTGCTGTACCTGCATTCTATTCGCTTACTAGGACACCAAGAACCACTACATCTCACTATTTGGATAATACGCTCATTTATATTTCCTGCCAAAATGGGCGATTTCACATTTTCCCACATTATATTCAATTTGCCACTCACTTGTTACATTTTATCAACCATATAAAAGTCCAATTGTGCCTACGCTCTGTAGCCTGCTGGCCAGTCAGTCTTCTCCCCACACCATTATGTTAGTTCCTGCAGCACGAGATTTTATTTTCCTTTTTAACCTTTCATGTAATATTTTATCAAAGGCTTTCTGCAAATCCAAATACAGTAAACTCTCGTTATAATGGACCATAGGGTGAGGAATGGTTTCCGTTATTACTGATTGTCCGCTATAACCAAGTACGGTATTATCATTGTATAAGTAGCAGAAACAAACAACTGCAGTTGCTAGTTAATGTACAAAATGTGAGCTGGGGTTGGAGTAGACAGTCAGGGTGGCGTGGGCAACTAGGACTGTAAGCAACTGAGGTGCGAGCCGAGGTTGGCGTCAGCAGTCATCTGTTGGTCCGACCTCTATAACCGAAATCAGTTATAAAGAGGTCCAAAAAAAAAGTTTATTGTATAATACATACACCGGTTCCCTTTCAGTACAGCATTTGTGGCTTATTCAAAGGACTTCAATAATTTAGTCAAACAAATTCCTTTAAACAAAGGCACATTGACTTTGTTGGATTCCCTTGAATTTTTCTAAATAACATGGTATAATTTGTTTGATAACAGCTTTGAACATTTTCCCTTTGACTGATATTAAGCTAATTGTCATATAATTTATTTTCTTTCCCTCTTCCTTCACGAATAAAGGAAAAAATTTAGGATCAGGCAGATCGATCACAAATCAGCCATGATCTCACTGAATGACAAAGGATTAAAAGGCCAGCTCCTGTTCTTCTTCCTCTACTCTCGTATGGTCAGCAAATGTAACAGGTTGGTGGAAGTTGTTTGTTTTTGGCACATGAACAGTCGTTTCCATTTTAAACGATGAATATTAATCAATCAACTCACCGTTAACGTCAAAGCAACCTGATGTTTGCTGCCATGACAGAATGGTTGTATACCACCTGGGCTTGTAAAAGTCAGAATATCCCATCATCCCACAAAGCGATACTGCATAAAATATAGATTTAGTCAGAAAATTTGATCATAAACAATTAACGTTCAATCATGAATACTACAAGCCATTGCTAATAGATCGCACACTCTTTGCTGTTCTCTGGATACAAAGATAGAGAGAGAAAAAACATTTAATTATGTAATCATTGATAATTTTATCGTCAATTAAAACATCATAGCCACGGCAGTTCAGGAACAAGGCTAACAGAGTAACTAAAGACCGTCAATTATCACAATTTTAACCGTGCATTATTGGAGAATAATTATAGAAACATTTGACCCAAGGCCACAGCAGGAGATCTTTGCAGGGATGAGTTCCCTAATATTTAGTGGATAACTGTACTAAATCCTATTGAGCCGTGCCATTCAATCAGGCTCATCACTGCTTTGCAAGATGTTTGCTAAATTTAGCCAGTTGGGTTCCTTTAATCAGCATTTAATTAAGTATAGAAAAAGTAGAGTATTCCAGGATAAAAATAATTGACTGGAGGAAAGCTAATGTGAATGGCTAGAAAGTGAATCTGGCCCAATTAAACTGTAGAACAGGCAGCTGCTTTTCAGGTACAGTGGAAGCGCATTCCGTTGAGAAGAAAAAATAAAAACAAATTTGGGTCCCCTGGCGATGAAAGAGAGGGAGAATAAGCAATAGAACAAGATGCTTGCAACAAGTACAGGTTTGTAAATAGCAGTAGGAATCAGGCTAATGACAAAAGAATCACAATAACAATTAATTTAAGAGGGGCAATGGGAACTTTTGTGAAATGTCATATAGCCTTATCAGCAAAGTGGAAGGACAGGGCAAGAAAGGAACATTGATTGAAAAGTTACAAAGTTCATTAAATAACAGAACACAGGATTACAGTGATTTTATTTTCATACTGAAGGAAGATGAATAGTGATGTTTCCTAGTTATTGTTGGACCATTTTTTTAACAATGTTTTGAAAAGCTGCAAAGTTGCTGTCCCACGTCATACTCCACACCTCAACTTTGCAGCTGATCTATCTCCTATTGTATCCTTAGACAGAGTTTCTTCATTATCACTCCACTAATTTTGATGTCAACTGCAAACTCAGATGCAAGTATGTTTGATGCTAGAGTGACGAATTAGCTCCTTAGAACTAATGCATCAATGATTAGACATTCACTATACTCACATCTCCATAAAGGAAATTGACGTTATATTTTATTACTTAATTACTATTGACAGTTACATTGACATTTAGGCAGGTTCATGGATTGGACAGGTTTAGAGGGATATGGACCAAATGCAAGGCAGGTGGGACAAGATGCTGCCTGTCCTGCTCAGTTACTCCAGCATTTTGTGTCTACCTTTGATTTAAACCAGTATCTGCAGTTCTTTCCTACACATTTGGACCAAATGCAGGCAGGTGGGACAAGTGTATTGGGGATATATTGGCCAATGTGGGCAAGTTGGGCCGATGGGCCTGTTTCCATGCTGTATGCCTCCTATGACTCCACTTGTGTAACTTTCTGTGTATCAGATACACGTCAAGAAAAAGCATGCATCGCTATTAGCATGTGAGAAGTTATCGCATGAGCCCACACTGCCATCTGCTGCTGCACATTGTGTGTGTGTTTTTATTAAATGAGGATGTATAAACAGGATGTATTTTAAACATCCGACAATTAGGTGAAAATAAATATTAACAAATATTTTACATTTAAATCTCACATAATAGTAAACATTATTGGTGAAATGGAACACTAGGGTGAGCAAAAAGGGTACTAATTTCTGAAAGTATTCAGTAAGAACATGTCCAGTGCAGCTGAATAGTACAGCTGGTGGAGGCACTGCCTCTTTGTGCCAAAGATCCAACTTCAATCCTCACCTCAGGTACTGTCTGCAAAGTTTACACATTCTTCCTGTGACAGCATGGGTCAAGTCTGGGTACTCCGGTTTCCTTCCGCATCCCAAAGACATGTGGCTTTGTAGGACATATGCTTGAGGATTTAGACCAGGCCATTGCAGAATCCTCTGTTCAGACCTCATCTCCACTGCATTTCCACAAAAAAATTGTGATTGAATGCTAATGACATTGAATGGTGGGTGTACGGAATAAGCTGCCTGAGGAGGTAGTTGAGGCTGGGTCTATCCCAATGTTTAAGAAACAGTTAGACAGGTACATGGATAGGACAAGTTTAGAGTGATATGGACCAAACGCAGGCAGGTGGGACTAGTATAGTTGGGACATGTTGGCGAGTGTGGGCAAGTTGGGCCGAAGGGCCTGTTTCCACACTGTATCACTCTATGACTATGATAAGTAGTGTTCCACAGGAATCAGTGCTGAGACCCTTGTTATTGGTCATATACGCAAGTGATGAGTATGGGGATGAAGGCGGTATAATCAGCAAGTTCTCAGATGACACAAAGATTATTGCAGTTGTTGACAGTGCGGAAGAGAGTCATGGGCTACAAAGTGATCTTGATGTGCAAGTGAAATGGATGGAGAATTGGCAGGTGAAGTTTAATCCTGATATGAGGAGAGACTGGAGAGGTTTCTCTATTTTCCCTGGAGCGAAGAAGGTTAAGAAAGTACCTAAAATTATTAGTGGCACAGATAGAAAAGCCTGCTGGAAACTTTTCCCCATACCAAAGGTAAATAAACTAGAGAACATAGATTTAAGGTAAGGGATAAAATATTTAGAGGGGATTGTCACTTTACCTCCCCCCTCGACTCCATCCCAGAGTATTATAAAGGACATTTCCCACCCCGGACACTCCCTGTTTGAACTGTTACCATCAGGCAGACGGTACAGATCTACAAGGACAAGGACAAACAGACTTAAAAACAGTTTTTACCCCACTGCTATAAAGGCACTAAATGTAGCCGCCAAGGAACGCAGGGGCGATACATACATACATGAAATCGACAGAAGGATGTAGGGCTGGGTGTTTATGCGTGCTATTTTTATGATATTTATTTTTGTTGTTTATCTTTTTAAATATTTTACCTTGTATGTATCGTTAGCTTTTAGAAATGTTTGAATGGTGCACTGACTGGCTGACATTTTACAATTTCGTTGTACATGGTTCATGTTACAATGACAATAAAGAAACTATTCTATTATTCTATTCTATTCAAGTAGTCTTTCCAGGTGAGGCAGAGGTTCACCTGCACCTCCTCCAACCTCATCTATTGCAGCCGCTGTTTTAGGTGTCAATTGCTCTACATTGGCGTAGGCTTGGCGATCGCTTCGCCCAACAGCTCCGCTCAGTTTGCATTAACCAACCTGATCTCCCGGTGGCTCAGCACTTCAACTCCCCCTCCCATTCTGAATCCAACCTTTCTGTTCTGGGCCTCCTCCATGGCCAGTCCCACTGCAAATTGGAGGAGCAGCGCCTCAAATTTTGCTTGGGTAGTTTACACCCCAATGGTATGAACATTGACTTCTCCAATTTCAGGTAGTCCTTGCTTTCTCCCACTTTCCCCTTCCCTTCCCAGCTCTCCCATAGCCTACTTTCTCCGCCTCTTCCTTTCTTTTTCCTGCCGCCCCCCACCCCCACATCAGTCTGAAGAAGGGTCTCGACCCGAATCATCACCTATTCCTTCGCTCCATAGATGCTGCCTCACCCGCTGAGTTTCTCCAACATTTTTGTCTATCTTAAATATTTAGAGGGGATCTCGTAGAGACATTTCTCACTGAGAGGATAGTGAGTACTTAGAAAATAATTCAAGAGAGAGTTGCAGTAGAGTGGCTGACAAATTCAAGAAGTGTCGGGAGGGTAACTTGAATTTCCCAGGTGTAGAAGACTCTGGGCTATGTGGTGAAAGATAAGAGAAGATGGATGGGTCCCACTGATCAGCATGGACGTGATGGGCCAAATGATCTGTTTTCAAGCAATATTACTTTATGACCATCCCCTTCGAACCCTTGTGAATAGTAATAGTCTTTCCCCCAAACTCTGGATTCTCAATAAATAATTCCTGTCTTTGCCATCCCAGTCTCCCCGAGAAATATTGCAGGTCTCCCGTGAGAACAACTCCGATGTCCCTATCCTGCCTTGGGAAACAAAATCCGGGCAGCACATTTTTCCCTTGCCTCAAGCAAGCCAAGCCTTAAGACTAAATACCTGTGCCACTATTGCGTGATCTGTTGAACGCACTAACATTTCTAGACCCTCATGCACAAAATGATCGACTTTGCAAACATTTACAAGATCATGCACCCATTTTCATTTTTCAATTTTATTTTAACAATTCTTCCTAAGTTTAAGCCGCTTACTGTTTTCTAGAAATATATTACGTTGATCAGATGGAAAACCATTCTTATCAATTTCCATGTTTACTTCCATCATTTTCATGCAGAGGACATCCGTATAACTCATTTGAGCATCTGTCACTGGGTGCTGAAATCCTTGAACATTTGAGCAACACATCTACAAATTGAATTGAAAAGTAGAACATTTCAAAGGATAATTCATGCTTTTAGAAACGGACAAAAGATCGATGTTGCACTGAAGTCCTCAAATTTAACTCCCAATGCTTTCTCCTCCCACTGCCATTGCGCTAATTGTCTAGAGTACCTGCTGATGGATCACAGACAAGAAATTTAACAGTGCTATAATAGCCAAGACCAAAGGTCCAATCTGCACTTTATAAATCACAAGATGTTCTTCAGTGATAAAGTGCTCATCCTTCCCAAATGTTCAAGCCGTTCCCACAACAACCATGAAACCAGCTCTGGGAACGGCACTGTCACTGGTTGAGGTCCAATTGTGGAAGAGGTGAACACAATGCACAGTATCCTTATCACCAATCAATAATAGATGATGCAGCATAACTTCTATTTAAAACAGAATAAATTACTGTTACTAAAATTACTATTTTTAATAGTAACTAGACCAAGTGCAGACCCATTAGGTCTGTTACCCCAACGCAACAGGTCCCAACCCATAGCCTCACGGGAGGTGTGATCCTCCAACTCAAGCCGTTCCTGAACGTAAGATTCCAGCACTCCCCTTGCCTTCCTCAGCAGTGATCTTAAAAAAAAAATCCAATTGCACTTGCCCTGCATTTTGCAATAGCAATTCGCCCTCCCCCACTAGTCGAGCCATTGTGACGTCATCAGTTGAAGCTGTTCTGCTTGAAATTAAAGGTATATTGATTTTTTTTAAACTTTAATCAGCAAAAAGTCGGAAATAAAGCATAAAAGGATCAGTGAAAGTGACCTCTGCTTCGAGGGGGTAAATGTTAATCAGAATATGTAAAAATCTTGTGAAAGTTGCCATTTTTAAAGCTTTAATCGCGAATAACGTGTCAAATATAGGATGAAATCTTCATTGAGGCAGGTCTTTGCTAGCTGAGCCATTGTGATGTCATCATTTGAAGATGGTGGTTTTAATTTCAAAGTCTTTTGATGTTTTTAGACTTTTAATCAGTAATGAGTTGAGAATAGGTCGAGAAATAAAGCATGAAATGTTCAGATAAAGTGATCCCCACCTCGACGGGAAAAATGTCAATTGAAATATGTAAAAATGTAATCGTTACCGCCTAGCGTTTTTGCACAGATGTAAAGACAACCACATATACACACACATATGCACATATACACACTACCAAGATCAGTCTTTTAATAAGTAAATGATAAAGTATGCAGAAACGTCCTGCTGTAAAATGCTGCCGCCTTATGTCTATATTCTTGATAAATAATGGTGCCTTTGATAGAGGATATTTTAATTTGATGAGGGACGGAAGATGATGATTAACTTTCACTTTAGTATCACAGTACATTCTGACCCAGTAACTTTCCAAGATTTCATCTGTTATACAGAAACTGAACCTCAAAGCTATTCAGTTGAGAAACACAGTACGTGGCAGCAGGCAACGACCTTTCTGTGTGATTGGAATTGTAGGTAAAAGCATATGGACTGATTCTAGGGAATCTCAGTAGGTAATTAGCTTTGCTTTGGTCACCAAAAGCATTTCAATTCTGATTGGGCAGGAAGATGGTTGTTCCAGGTGATTTATTGCAGTGTTTGTGACGTAAAGTGCTCAAAGACTTTTCATTCTCATTTTCATGAGTCAACCTTGGGATAGACTCGTTTTTTCTGACTGTACGTAACTAATGCCCTATAAATTGAGGCAGGCATTATATTTACTATGCAAGGAATTATTACAGTAATAGATACAACTGTTTTATCAATCAATGCTATTATTGAGTCAATGATTTTACTTACCATCTCGGCAACAATAAAGTACAGGAACTGTTGTAACATGGAGTGTGTTGGGCAACTTAGTATTACCGACAACTTCCTACATTTCAAATTTTCCGTGCACTCCGCATCAGATTTCTTCCTTAATTTTTAAAGAATAAAAATATATTCACATCATTTGTTTTTGTGGATTATGTCAATAGCAGCTCATGTAAAATTATATTATTAACTAATTACCCTGTAAAAATAATTATTACTGTCTGTCATTCAAAGCCAGGTTTCCACACCCATTTATTTTCTGTGCAGATTGACATAGAAATAAGAATGGTTTCTGAAGCATTGACACTTTTCTGGATTTATCTGGGGTGATAATGCTACTGTTCTGTCATCCCCAAGTGAAGCTGCCGGTGTTTGCTGTTCTCTTGGTATTGGTATATTATTGTTATGTGTACCGAGATACAGTGAAAAAGCGTTTGTTTGAGTGCTATCCAATTAAATCATGTCATACTATACACGAGTACAATCAAATCATATACAACTACAGCAGGTAGTACAAAGGGAACAATAACAGAGTGTAAAATATAGCTTTACAGCATTGTAGTGTTACCGTTATAGAGAAAAAGTCCATTGTCGCTACGAAGGATGGTTGGAAGATCGGGATTAGCTCTAAAGTGTGTGAGAACTGTTCTTAACCTGAGAACAGAGGCAAGGGAACTGTGCCCGAGCCTGAAGATGTGTGCTTTCAAGCTTTTGTATCATTTGCCTGATAGTTTGAGGTACATTTTTACCTGACTTTATTGGATTCACATTCTTATTATAATTCCCTCCCCCAAAAGCAATTCAGTGATTTAAAATCAGGAGCTAAATGTTTAGATTAGGTACAGTTCCTCGAGAAATTTGAAGTAGATTCTTCATTGTGGGCCAGCTCTTGCCCAGTTTTTCATAAAATTTGTAGTGATCATAAACAAACCTGCTATTATGGGACTAATTTGCAATAACCCTAGCAGATTAGAGAAATTGTCAAAGAAGGGGTAGGAAAAAAATGTTGAATCATAACTACAAGAACACGTGAAATAGGAATAGGAGTCATCTTTCATACATTTAAACCTGCTTTGCCATTTAGTAAGATCATGGATGAACTGAGCTCGTCTCCATTTTACTGCCTGATCTCAATAACTGTACTCTGCACTATTGTACTTTGCCCCATTTATTGTACTTGAGTTTAACTTGATTGTATTAATGTGTAGTAGTAACTGATCTGATTGGATAACATGCAAATCAATCTTGCAAACTAACCAGGTATCAGCAAGGCAAATTTAGTTGCTAGCCTTCATAGGAAGAGGAATTGAGTGCAAAAACCGGGATAATTTACTGACATCTCGAGCTCAGTGTTTAATTAACTTTTTTGCCACTTGTACCAAGGTACAATGAAAAGCATTTGTTGCGTGCTAATCGGTGTACAGTTTTGGTCTCTTTATCTGAGGAAGGATGTTCATGCTGTGGGGAGAGTGCACTGAAGAATCACCAGATCGATTCCACTGATGTTGGCATGAATAGTAGTCTGGACAATTGGGCTTATATTTGCTAGAATAGATGAATGAGAGGAACACTCGTTGAGACTTATTTAGTCCATACTAGACTGTGCAGCTCAGGTGGACAGTGGGAAGTTCAGTTCCACGGGCCACAGCCCAAGGGTACAGAGTAATTCATTCACTTGAAGGAAAACATTCCTGACCAAAAGAATGGTACACCTGTGAAATTATCTGCCACAGAAGGAAGCCAAAGTCAATTCATAACATATATTCATGACGGAGATAGATATGGTTCAAAAGGCTAAGGATTGGGAGTGAAGGCAGAACAGGTTACTTAATTTTCATGTTCAGCCATCATCACATAGAAATGGTATAGAAGGCTCACTGGGTTGATTGATCTTCTCCAACATCCACATTTTAATCTTTCTTTGATCTCACAAAGTAACCATCGAAACTAGGAATGGTAAAATAAGAGCAGACCTGTCAGTTTATCATTTTTAACAGATACTAAACCAAGTGCAGACCCGTTGGGTCTGCTCCCCCAACGCAGACGTTCCCTACCCATAGCCCCCACGGGAGACGCAGTCCTCCAACTCAAGCGGCTCAGGAATCAGCACTGCGGCAGTTTTTAAATGGCGTCTTTGAGGCGAGATGCGGGCGCCAGCAGCCGTTATGGCCGCTGGCCAGCAGTAGGCGACAAAATGAGTGAGTGGGGGGGGGGGGAGAAGGATTTTATTAAAAATGTGTACATAAACACGACAAAATTTAATGAGGAGTGGATACTTGGAATGAAAAGTGAAATCTCTACCGAAATGGAAAAAATCTCAGCATTTCTGGGTCGGATGTTGGCGTAGCAACGAATCAAAGGCTGGCAGCCACGTCAGAAACACACACAGCCAGACACACACAGAGTTTTAAATATAGATAGATATCAGGATGAAAACTTAAGCCTCAAACATCTCTCACAAATACATCACCAAGCTAAAATTACAATTGATGCCTCATATAAAATATTCATAAAATCATTAAGCTGTGATTAAATTCTTGAAAGTCTTGAACCCTGATAGAACAACATATTGCTTACTTGGTTTCAGCCTAGAGAAAATTTACATTTTGTATTGAAAAGAGATATTGATATGATGTTTGAAGAATTGTTAAAGTTATGTGAAGTGGTTCATTGTTGTGATCTTTATTAGGAGAGTTATGATACTTATTTTCCCTACTAGAGTGGACCTTTATCTGTTGTATAGTACGAACAATTTATAGAAGCAAAGACAGGACATACCAAGCAGTCAATAAATGAGTGAGGCATGGCTTCATGGAAGGATCGTCAGGACACTCTGGGCCTTTCCCTTCAACCTTAACTTGTGCTTTGTGTGTCGTTTTCCATCGACCACTTAGAGTCCAAAATTTTACATTTAGCAATTTTGGATAGACTAGGCAAAGAAATAAAATATCCCAATATCAATAATTATTAGCAAAATCAAAATTAAACTGCAAACTCTTGTGATAAAATCTCAGATTATCTTATCCAATAATATGATTCTCAGGTTTGAGTCAATCTTCCTGTAGTGCTACTTTCAATGAACCCGGTATTTTTACTACTAAATCACTATGCTATACAATATTTACCGGGAGTCTGTAATGGTCCTGTTCTCATTCATCTTCCCAAAATGCAGAACTTCACATTTATCTGAATTAAACTTTATTTGAAATTCTTTGGCCCATTTGCCCAATTGATCAAGATCTCACTGTAATTCTTGTTGATAAAATTAGGAATTGAATGAAAGCAAAAATAAATTTGAACAGTAACCTTCCTTTAAAATGTCTTAAATCTTAACCATTTAAAATCAATAGTATCTCCAATCGTGCACTCGTAAAAAAATTGAAAAGCGCTTGTCCACATTATGATGCAAGGCTACCAGCATGTCGCTCCCAGACCTCTCCCTCTACTTCCCTCGCCCATCAGGCAAAAGGTATAGAAGTGTGAAAACGCGCAACTCCAATCTATGGCATCCTAACATTCAGTTTAGTTTTATTGTCACGTGTACAGTGTCACAGGTACAGTGAAAAGCTTTTTTGCAGGCTAACCAGTTAGCAGAAAAACAACACATGATTACAATCGAGCCATTCACAGTGCACAGATACATGATAAGGGAATAACGTTTAGTGCAAGATAAAGTCAGTAAAGTCAGATCAAAGATAGTCCGAGGGTCACCAATGAGGTAGATAGTAGAACACAACTGCTCTCTAGTTGTGGTAGGATGCTGGGAAGAAGCTGTTATCTCCAATTCTATGCCATCTCCCTAATTTTTGTTGCTCCACCACTGATGTCATGTCTTCAGCCACCTAGACCATAAGCTCAAGATCACCCTCGCTAAGTTTCTACAATCTTTTACCCCTGAGAACTTCCTCAAATACTCAATAAAGAAACTTTTGATCAATTCTCTCCAGTGAAGAATCATGTGATGTTTTCCTATGGGCAGAGTTAATGCAATTTGTTAAACAATCTAATGGGTACACAGATATTGAACTTTTATTAGAGAGCAAAAAACATTGGAAGCAGAGAAGATAGCCACAAAAATAAGAAGGAAGCTGCACAGAGAGCTTGGATTTTACTATGGAGAAAACAAAACACGTGGCACTAACAGATATTGTTGAAAAGTTTGTAGACGTGTTGGATGGACATTAGTGATGGTCATTTTGGAATTGTTTGCATTCTATGACCAGCCTTGTAAACTATTCTTAGATAATCTGTCTCCATGTTGGTATCCTTTGAACACGGTCCTAGGTGTCAGTTATAATCAGTGCAATTTGGACAGCAAACACATGCACAGTAATGAGTTTCTGAGAAACATGTCTAAGGAGAAAATATTTCTTATTTAAATTATGAAAGTGCAATACAATCAATTAAATGCTTCATAGTCACTGCTGTGTAGTGTAAAGGTGAAGAATCATCATTCATTGCAGGTCCACTCCAGGTTAAGACAGGGTTTTGTTTTAGTAATCAGAATCCCCACACAACCGAAAATGCCTACAGATCCACAGCAGCCAACAAATCCATACTGCCAGTGTATTGGTTGTACATAAGATGAGTGTTTGTAAACCTGGGATTGCCTGTACCCAAAACATTAACTCCATATTGTCTTGCCAAACTGTTGCTGCCTGAACTGTTGAATGTTATCTAGTACCTTTTGTTTTAATTTAACCTTCAACGATATTAATAACTACAGACATCACTCACTGGCACCATTACAGTCATGATCTGTCAATTATTGAAGACACACCAGGTAATGAGTGAGGCTTCATCTTGCCGATGAATGCAGAGCAGATTTGAAAATTAAACTTAGGTTTTAAGTTTAGGTTTATTATTGTCAGAGGTACAAAGGTACAGTGAAAAGCTTTATTTTGCATGCTATCCTATCAGATAATACTATACATGAATACAATCAAGTCAAACTCAAGAACAACAGAGAGAGCAAAGTGCAAACTAAAAAAATGTCAGAAAATTGGTATTTTATTAATTGCATAATCTTAAAGTTTACCTTTGTAATCTTTAGGCTCATTAAATCTTAGTCCCTTCATACCATTTCTTGTTGCGATGTTTACTTTTGTCACAACACCCTTCAGCCTTATATGCAGTGCAACAGAACCTGCTCCTGGAATATTCCATCTCCTAAGGGCTCCTAGCAGTTGAGCTGCAGAATCAAAATGGCAAAATCACATTTAAATTCAACAAGAATTCTGATGCAAATTTGAACTAACATAAATATATAAGTTCCCAAAAAGTTGTCAGTCCATTCCCTCCATTGGTGCTGCCTGATCCCTTGAGTTCCTCCAGTTGTGTGTTTAGCTCAGAATTCCAGTATCTGCAGTTCTTGTGTCTTCATTTGCAATCAGCCTTTTTCATAACCATCTTTTTTTCAAGTACTTTTTTTAGTTTTTTTACTCTTTACTTTTTGTATGCTTGATTGTTTGGCTCCAAATATAAAATCTTCACAATTTTATAACTGGATATAAGTTATTGTGAGCAGCTTGCACCTGAGAGTAAGCTTTGATTTCCTCTTCCGTATTAGTTTATTCCAAGTTTAGCAATTTCCAAAATGTATATATTTTTTAAATTATCTTTCTACATCCTTCTTTCTATCTTGGTGCAAGAATTAATATACACAGAATATGTTTAACTTTTTTGAATGGATTAATGACATCTCATAACTGTTCAGGGTGGAAATATCTGGGCCATTCCACCGCATCATCTCTGTACTTCACTCTACATTAACAATCCTACAAGGTCTCAGTACCAGCATTAGTTTACAGCCAAGGGGTAACTGACAGGGCGACAACCCTGGCCACACCATAGACAGGACTTGTCATTCGACTTACCGTTTAAAATAACAGTTCCTATTATTCCATTCAAATTAAGTTGATCTGTTGAAGTTGCTAAAGAGGTAGTCGCCGCCTCTAGTGCGGAAACAAGATTTTCGATGTTCTGTTCATCTGCCAAAACTGAACTTAGTAGTGTAATTGCGATCAGAACAGATTTCATGTTTACTCGTCTCTCCGGCAGTTTGCCCATCATCTGCTTGTGGCGCTTCTTATGGAACTGTCTTTCACACGTGACTTGTTCCCTGCAATCACTGCTACAAGGCTGGTTCTTCTACAGAATAGTTTTATTTACATTCATGCAGAGTCATGCAGCATGGAAACAGGCCCTTCGGCCCAACTAACTATTGCAAATGTTACTCCATTGATCAAGAAGGGAGGGAGACAAAAGAGGGGAAACTATAGGCTAGTTAGCCTGACTTCAGTTGTTGGTAAGATTTTAGAGTCCATTATTAAGGATGAGGTTTACTTAAAAGCATTCAGCGGGTCAGGCAGCATCTCCACTGACCCAAAACGACGACTATCCATGTGTACAAAGTACGCAAAAAGTTGCCACGTTTCTGGCGCCGATGAAGTTACAAAAGTACTCTTTGTTCTCAGTGGCGCCAGGTTCCTCATTCTTCTCGGCAGCCCCTCCCCCACTGTCCCTCATTGGTCAACATCTGACCATTGTGGGCTCCACCTTTCCTTGATCTCTCGTTTCCCTTTCCCCTGACAGTCTGAGGAAGAGTCTCGACCCGAAACGTCAACTATTCATTTTCTCCAGAAATGCTGCCTGACCCACATGAGTTATTCCAGCCATCTACCCTCTTTGATCTCGGCGGCCCTCACCACTGGGTCCCTCTTTGTTCTCATCGGCACACCCCCATCGCCTCTCCGCAAATCTTTCTTTACCCAACAGCAAAACTGGTTCCAATAGTTTGTACTTTAAACTCTTTGGCACGGTCTGTTCCAAGGGCATTCCATTCACTTTGTCTGTGACTCATTTTCACCTAGCCCACAGTTAACAATGGCCTGCTTCCTTTATCATTGTTACTTTTTTGCATATCTTTCATTAATGTGTTTTATATCTCCGTCTTTATCTCTCGTTTCCCCGTCCCCTGGCTCTGTCTGAAGATGGGTCTCACCAAGAGAGTTGTGAATCTGTGGAAGGCAGTGGAGGCCAATTCACTGGATGTTTTCAAGTCAGAGTTAGCTCGTAAGGCTGAAGGAATCAAGGGATATAGGGAAAAAGCAGGAACGGGGTACTGATTTTAGCTGATAGGCCATGATCATATTGAACGGCGGTGCTGGCTCTAAGGGCTGAATGTCCTACTCCTGCACCTATGTTTCTATGACCCAAAACGTCACCTATTACTTTTCTCCAGAGATGCTGTCTGACCCGCTGAGTTGCTCCAGCTTTTTCCGTCTATCTTCAGTTTAAACCAGCAGCTGCAGTTCCTTCCTACATTCACTATGATAAGGCCATTTTCCCTTTTGCAATGAGCAACAGCAGTGTTGTTTTCTTTCACCCCAAAACCTGAACAGATTGTAAGGTATAGGACCCTAAAAACTAACGTTCAGGAACAGCTTCTTCCCTACAACCATTAGGCTATTCAATACTACAACCTTCAAATGAGCTCTGAACTACATGGACTATAATTGTTATTATTGCCCTATTTTTGCTTGTTTGTTTTTTGTGCATGTGTGAGTGCATATATATGTATGTATATATGCACTCACACATGCACAAAAAATATATATGTGAGTATGTGTGTGTGTGCGTATATAAATGATGAAGCCAAATTTTAGTTAAAAATATAAGAAGATATTAAATTGGCTTCTGGGATAGCTTACAGCTTATATTTAGTCTCAAATTAGGCTTGCCTCAGGTTGCGGTGTGTGAGATAATAAATACTATAACATTGCCTCCCAAGTGACGAGGTGACTGAGAGGAAGAGAGAGCTAGAGTCATCCTTTGAAGTAAGATGTCGTAAACCAAGTGTCCTATGTTTATGAGGGAGGAGGTGACAAGAGAGGAGAAGCTAGACTGATCTAAGGGATTGTGACAAAATGCCTTTGATGTGATGCCTTTTCCTGTACCTCTGACTATGACTAATGTCTGTGGAATGTGCTAAGGTGACAAAGAAACACTATAAAATGCGATGTAATTCTGTTGTTCAGGGAAAGTGGGGAGGACGATGAAGTGTCTACACTGGTCACTTGACTGGAGTTCTCCCTCCCTTCCATCGGCCGATAATAAGTAAAGTTTTGAACTGGTCTACCAAACAGTTTGTGTGGTGTCTGTTTATTAAGAAGCGAACCTGTTTAGTAGTTATATAAGCAACTTTTTCATATATATATATATATATACACACACACACACACATATGTATATAAAATGTTATTGTGTATTGAGTGTTCTTTTTTGATTGTACTGCTGCTGGCAAGTTAATTTCACTGCACTTTATTGTGTATGTGATGAATAAAAACTGATTGTACACAAAATTGCTGGGGAAACTCAGCGGGTGCAGCAGCATCTATGGAGCGAAGGAAATAGGCGACGTTTCGGGCCGAAACCCTTCTTCTGATTGATTGATTGATATGTATATACACACACTGAACTTTTTATCTCGTTTAATATATTGTTTACAGTTCCTACATACTATGTTTGCATATTCTGTTGTGCTGCTGCAAGTAAGAATTTCATTGGTCTATATGGGCCATATGACAATAAAACACTCTTGACCAAAGATTATAGAGTAGTATCTTTATATACCTCTAGTATCTTTGCTCTTGACCTTCAGCACGCATGTTCATGGTTCAGCAGCAGCAGCAGCAGCAGCACAGAGGCTTTGCAGTGAATGCAGGAACGCAGGGTCCGGGGTTCCACTAGGGGCCCCGGCTCCGCTGACTGTGCGCCGCTCCTCCTCCTCCCGCCGCCGCCGTTGCCGTCATGGTTTCTATCCGCTTTATTCCTGGCGGTTTCCCTCTGCAGTCTTTACCTCGCGTGTGCGAGCGTGGCTCTACTACTACTACTACTACTACTGTTGTTGTTGGTGCCGGTTGTGTGGAGACGCCGGCGGCGAGGCCGAGGAGGCAGCCGCCGCTCCGTCTGTGTGCTGGTGATGGGCGACCTGGGCCGCAGCCCCCGCATGTTGTACCACACGCTGTCGCTGGCCCGGCACGGCTTCAGTGTCACTGCTGTCGGCTATCCCGGTGCGTTCAAGACCAAGGCTAAACTAGCCACCTTTTATGTCATAGTGTGATACAGCGTGGAAACAGGCCCTTCGGTCCATCTTGCCCACACCTGCCAAACATGTCCCAGCTTCACAAGTCCCACCTGCCCGCATTTGGACCATATCCCATCCAAACCTGTCCTATCCATGTACCTGTCTAACTGCTTCTTAAATGTTGGGATAGTCTCTGCCTCAACTACCTTATCTGAAAGGTACATAGAAAAGCTGGAGAAACTCAGCGGGTGCAGCAGCATCTATGGAGCGAAGGAAAAAGGCAACGTTTCGGGACGAAACCCTTCTTCAGACTGAAACGTTGCCTTTTTCCTTCGCTCCATAGATGCTGCTGCACCCGCTGAGTTTCTCCAGCTTTTTTGTGTACCTTTGATTTTCCCGCATCTGCAGTTCCTTCTTAAATACCTTATCTGGAAGCTTAGAATGTACCCCTCAGATCTGGAACGCGTCTGGAATGTACCCCTCAAATTCCTATTAAATCTTTTCCCCTTCACCTTAAACCTATGTCCTCAATTCACCTATTCAGGGCGAGATACTCTGCGTATCTACCTGATCTATTCCTCTCATGATTTTATACACCTCTGTAAGATCACCACCCCTCCTGCGCTCCAAAGAATAGAGTTCCAGCCTACTTAACCTCTCCCTGTAGCTCAGACCCTCTAGTCCTGGCAACATCCTCGTAAATATTCTCTGTACCCTTTCCAGTTTGACAACATCTTTCATATAACATGGTGCCCAGAACTGAACACTTTTTTTGTTTCTAAATTTCAAAATAGACTTTATTCAGGTAGTAAATATATATACAATACGTGAACCGTGCAAAAATTCATCCGACATTCTCGGAGGCTATACAAATTGTTCAATACTGTGTTTATACATTTCTCAAATTTCACAAATCTGTCCCCCACCCGTTCCACTCATGTGGCCCCCTGGCATGGGATACCTTCCCTGAACACATTACACTTAATGTGGCCTCACCAACATCTTAAGTGTGATGCCTTTTATAAGTGTGATGTCTCACCAATGTGCTCCAATTAATTCTTACATATTTAACCGCATTTAAGTAAAGCCAATAACAATTAATCACAGACACAAAATGCTGGAGTGACTCAGCAGGACAAGCAGCATCTCAGTTGAGAAGGAATGGGTGACGTTTCAGGTAGAGACCCTTCTTCAGACCTAATCAAAGTCTTCCTTCCTAAACAATCTGTATTACTAAATCTCTGATCTTGACCGCTTTTGGCCCACTGTGCTGCGATTTCCGACAGAACGCCGCCACCTACGGCCGTCATTTTTGGCCACCTCGCTCAGAGCCCCCCTCCGCCTTACGGGTGCGGAGGATTTTTCCCATCGATGACAAATCAGAGAGATATTAATGTTTTTAAAAAATTCACCATTCTCTCTGCTGCCCCTGCTGGAGGGAGGGCGAGGGCCTATAAAACCAGGAAGTGGTGTGCCTCAATCAGTCTCTGCAAAATGGATGAAGCCAAGGGTCACGTCTCTATGAGCTCTGAATAACACTGAACAAATGTCTACACAACTGTGAGTACCCTTAATGTGGTTTGAAAATGAAAATATGGTTTGTTTGAAGTAAAAAGGCACTGCCTGCAAATGGTTGTTTGGGTGCTTTGGCTTGAAGTTGAAAGGCACCACTTACTATAAATGGTGGCTTGGGTGATTTGGCTTGAAGTTGAAAGGCACTTCTTACTGCAAATGGTGGCTTGGGTGCTTTGGCTTGAAGTTGAATTGCACTATTTACTGCAAATGGTGGCTTGGGTGCTTTAACTTGAAGTTGAAAGGCACTACTTACTGCACATGGTGGCTTGGGAGCTTTGGTTTAAAGTTGAAAGGCACTACTTACTGCAAAGGGTGGCTTGGGTGTTTTGGCTTGAAGTTGAAAGGCACTACTTACTGCAAATGGTGGCTTGGGTGCTTTGGCTTGAGGTTGAAAGGCACTACTTACTGCAAATGGTGGCTTGGGTGCTTTGCTTGAAGTTGAAAGGCACTACTTACTGCACATGGTGGCTTGGGAGCTTTGGTTTAAAGTTGAAAGGCACTACTTACTGCAAAGGGTGGCTTGGGTGTTTTGGCTTGAAGTTGAAAGGCACTACTTACTGCAAATGGTGGCTTGGGTGCTTTGGCTTGAGGTTGAAAGGCACTACTTACTTCAAATGGTGGCTTGGGTGCTTTGCTTGAAGTTGAAAGGCACTACTTACTGCAAATGATGGCTTGGGTGATTTGGCTTGAAGTTGAATGGCACTACTTACTGCAAATGGTGGCTTGGGTGATTTGGCTTGAGGTTGAAAGGCACT
Source organism: Amblyraja radiata (assembly GCF_010909765.2). Taxonomy (NCBI): domain Eukaryota; kingdom Metazoa; phylum Chordata; class Chondrichthyes; order Rajiformes; family Rajidae; genus Amblyraja; species Amblyraja radiata. Next base: position 32,418,455 of record NC_045977.1, on the reverse strand, counting down.
ACTTACTGCAAATGGTGGCTTGGGTGCTTTGCTTGAAGTTGAAAGGCACTACTTACTGCAAATGGTGGCTTGGGAGCTTTGGCTTGAAGTTGAAAGGCACTACTTACTGCAAATGGTGGCGGGTGATTTGCTTGAAGTTGAAAGGCACTACTTACTGCAAATGGTGGCTTGGGTGCTTTGGCTTGAAGTTGAATTGCACTACTTACTGCAAATGGTGGCTTGGGTGCTTTGGCTTGAAGTTGAAAGGCACTAACTGCAAATGATGGCTTGGGTGATTTGGCTTGAAGTTGAAAGGCACTTCTTACTGCAAATGGTGGCTTGGGTGCTTTGGCTTGAAGCTGAAAGGCCCTACTTACTGCAAATGGTGGCATGAAATTGAAAGGCACTACTTACTGCAAATGGTGGCTTGGGTGCTTTGGCTTGAAGTTGAAAGGCACTACTTACTGCAAATGGCGGCTTGGGTGTTTTGGCTTGAAGTTAAAAGGCACTACTTACTGCAAATGGTGGCTTGGGTGCTTTGGCTTGAAGTTGAAAGGCACTACTTACTGCAAATGGCGGCTTGGGTGCTTTGGCTTGAAGTTAAAAGGCACTACTTACTGCAAATGGTGGCTTGGGTGCTTTGGCTTGCAGTTGAAAGGCACTACTCACTGCAAATGGTGGCTTGGGTGCTTTGGCTTGAAGTTGAAAGGCACTACTTACTGCAAATGGCGGCTTGGGTGCTTTGGCTTGAAGTTAAAAGGCACTACTTACTGCAAATGGTGACTTGGGTGCTTTGGCTTGAAGTTGAAAGGTACTGCTTACTGCAAATGGTGACGGGTGCTTTGGCTTGAAGTTGAAAGGCACTACTTACTGCAAATGGCAGCTTGGGTGCTTTGGCTTGAAGTTAAGACGCACTACAGCAAATGCACTTGTTTGCACTGTATATTGATTTTAGATAAAACGCTACCACTTACGGCTGTGATCTTTGGCCATCTTACTCCGCCCCCCCTCCGCTGAGCAGGTGCAGAGAATTCTTCCCATCAATGAAAAATAAAAGTGTTATTAATGTTTAAAAAATGTTGAGAATCTCTCTCCTGTCAATCACGCCCTGAAAGCCACACCTTTTCCGGTGGGAGGAAGTGTGGGTGTGGCTCAGTCTCTGCATGATGGGGGAGGGAGGAGGTCATGACTCTGTCTGAGCTGTGAATCAACTGAACACACTGAATGTCTACTGAATTGTGAGTTTGGTGTTTTGTGTGGTTTTATGGTGAAATGGTATGAAGCTGCATTTGAATTTGGTGCCCTTCGACCCTGCTTGAAGTGGAATGAAACTGCACTTGAATTTGGCAGCCTTGGATCCAGCTTGAAGTGGTATGAAACTGCACTTGAATTCGGTGGCCTTGCACCCTGCTTGAAATGGTAGGAACATGGATTTGAATTTGGTGGCCTTGCACCCTGCTTGAAATGGAATTTCAAGGAATAGTCATGAGTCAACTGCCAGCCCACCAGCCGTGTGTGAGCTGCCAGCAGATCAGGCTTGTGGGACTGAGCTGCCACCCAAGAACCCATACCAGCACTCCAGAAAGCCCCCCACTGGCCACCAATATTGGAATTGGTGGAGAGGTGGAATATTGCGTCTGGGGGCCAGCCCTCCCGTGTGAACATGGGACCCAACGGGTCCCACTTAGTCTAGTTAATCATACAATTAAATCAATCAAATGCCTTGTATTTGACTAAGTGAGGGGAAACGCTTTGAGCAAACCCAAGACCACTTTCTTTAATTTGAGGCACTTAATTACAAACATGATTGTAATAATGTATTTATTTTGAGTTATGATTATGCAAGGGTCTAGCAGGGTTCCCCTAAGATTTCTCCAAAAATTCAGCACTTCTAACATATTAAGGTTGCTGGCTGTGCATTCGAGCCAAAACCTAGACTTTTGGTGCTTAAACCTCACACATATTGGATTGATTTGTTTCTCGTCTTTAGTGATTTGCACGGGATGTAATTTTTTGTATTTAGTTTGAACAAACAATGCTGTAGGGTTTGGTATATTTGTTTTTACACATCGTTGTTTGATACTAGAGGCACAGTGTGGCAGCTGGCAGAGCTGTTGCCTCACAGCACCAGAGCCCTGGATGCTTCTGGTTTTCTCCCACTTTCAAAAGACATGTATGTTTATACGTTAATTGTCCTCTATGAAATCGTTGCTAATGTGTTGGAAGTGGATAAGATATTGGGATAGTATAGAACTAGAATGAACAGAGTGATTGATAGTTGGCATAGATTTGGTGAGCTGTTTCTTTAAACTCCATCTCTAAAGTTTGTTATTGAAATCTATAATTTCCAGATTTTTTTCAACTGTTTGAATTATGTTTTTCAGGTGCAAAACCTCATAAAGATGTTTTAAATAATGATAAGATCAAAATTGTCTACTTAACAGAAGTGAAGACAGCAACAAAATGTAAGTACTGCCATATTTGTTACACTAATTATATATGTAGGTTTAAATTGCCACATGTATTGAGATACAGTGAAAAACTTTTTTAATTGCTATCCGGGTTAAACATCCATGTCATGTGTGAATACAATCAAACCATGCAGAGTAACAGGGTAGTGCAGCTGGTGGAGGCACTGCCTCTTAGTGCCAAAGATCCAACTTCATTCCTGACCTCAGGTACTGTCTGCGAAGTTTACACATTCTTCCTGTGACAGCATGGGTTATGCCTGGGTACTCCGATTTCCTTCCACATCCCAAAGACGTGTGGGTTTGTAGGATTTATAGGTCTCTGTAAATTGCCCCTGGTGTAACGAGTAGATGAGGAAGTGGGATAACATAGAACTAGCTTTTGCTAAAAGACTGATAATTTTTCAAAAAATTCTTGTGGAATTCTATTTCTAATGGACTGGTTTATTTTATTTACTAGGTAAATGAAATAAATACAATACTGATAAATAGTGAAATCACCAAGACACAATGATCACGAAGAGGAGGCATTTTCACCTCTTTCCACTTTCAGCTGGCACACTACAGATATAGAATAATACAGATATACAATAATAGAAAATATATCACATTCTTCCACTGACATTTTACTGAGGCTAGTCAAAATGAAAATTTCGAGTCTTATTGAAAACAAAGCTATCTCCAAGGGTTACAAAACTATGAAGAGTAGATTTCATTAAATAACAGAACAGGTTTGAGAGAATCAGTGGACTACTATTCCACTGAATCCAAGGGTTCAGACTTGGATCTCTGACTTTCTCACAATTGCATCTAGACTAGTATTTATATGGTTATCTGATTTATCCCCTTCCCTTAAATACCAAAAGGAGACTCATAATGAGATTCATCAAACGATTTGCACAATTACCAAAGCTAAGCTTATATAAATTGTTAATATTTATTAGATAACTCATAGTTTCAAGATTCAAGATTCAATTTAATTATCACATGTACCAACTATGGTACAGTGAAATTTGAGTTACCATACAGCCATACTAAGTAAAAAGCAAAAATACACACAGCAGATAAAATAAAGTTTAACATAAACATCCACCACAGTGGAATCAACATTCCTCACTATGATGGAAGGCAATAAAGTTCAGTCATCTTCCTCCTTCGGTCGGGGCCTTTGAACGGGGCCGTTGACGACAGTCCGCTGTTCAAGCCCTCTTGTCGGGATGATCGAAACTCCGGCGTCGGGACGGATCAGAACACTCTGCGGCATGGGGCTCCCGAGTCGGACGCTTCTCAACAGAGACCACTGCTTCACGGTGTTAAAGTCCACTGGCCCCACGGTCGGAGCTGCAACACTAGCGATCCTCGGCAGTAGATCCCAGGCTCCGCGATCGTAAGTCCGTGCTGCACCCGCGGCTTGAAGCTCCTGGCCGGTCTTCAGAAAAGGCCGCACCACTCCACGTTGTGGGCCGCGGGGGGGGGGGGGAAACACACAGAGATGCGACATGGAAAAAAATTGCATCTCCGTCGAGGTAAGTGACTGGAAAAAGTCTCCCCCAATCCACACCCCCCACATAAAATGTACCGAGAGACATTAAAACTAACATTCAAGACATTCTAAATAATAAAAACAGAGAAGGGGCAAGATAGACTGCTGGCAAGGCGGCCATTATGGGCGCCACCCGGTGGTCAACAAATCAAAGTTTATAATGTTAATGGGGCTGGCAATACAGCAAATTGTTGTGCATTAGCTAAAACGTTGTTCATTGACTTAAAGCTGCACCAAAATTATGTCAAAAGACTCTTCTCATAAGTCTGACATGCCTTGTAGATTAGCTTCAAATGTAGCAAAGTTCATATCAGTTTTTGTGAATGGTGATTTCCCAGAGAGTTGCTGATGGAAAATGTAGAATGTAAAAACATTGAACAACTTTTGAAGACAAAAGGAACTGCAAATGATGATTCACAAAAAATGACATAACGTGCCGGATTTACTCAGTGGGTCAGGCACAATCTTCACCAACCCAAAACTGCGCCTCTCCATATTTTCCAGAGATGCTGCCTGACCAGCTAAGTTACTCCAGCACTTTGTGTCCTGAACGATAAAGTAAAAACTGGTGAGGCATCCTTTTGATAATAGTGGTCTCATTCAATGATTCAATGCAATGCTTCTTTATTGTCACACATGTTCAGGACAGTGAAATTCTTTGTTTTTGCATACATTACATAATGCACACAAAGAGTCGCCACTTTTCTGGCGCCGACAAAGTTACAAATGTACTCTTTGTTCTCGTCGGAGCCGAGTCCCTCTTTGTTATTGGCGCCACTGCCCATCCGCCTCTCCACGGTCTCTCCACAGCTCAACCATGACCGCCAGGTCGTTTTGCTCCATGGTGCATCCCGGGAGCTTCCTACACTACGGGGCTCCATCTACACTTTTATACATTTACTATGCACTGAAGTTCAACATTACCTTGAGGAATAACATCTCATTTTCCATTTGGGCATGCTACATCCCTCTTGACTTAATATTGCTTTCAGGAATTTCACTTAGCCATCTTTTCTAGTTTGTTAGAACTGGTTACTTGGGGTATAAGATATTGGAATTCTAGGCAGGTGTGGCCACATCTGTGGAGTGGGGGACGTATTTCACCTTCATGATCCTTCATAGTAGAGGTTTCTCATCCTAAGTCATCGGCTATATTTCCCTCTCCACAGATGGTACAACAGGTAGTGCAAGGAGAAAGGAAGCAGAGTGCAGAATTTAATGTTACTGCTGCAGGGAAAATGCAGATATAAAAAGTGCAAGCGCCTCAACGAGATATATTGGGGAATCCGGAATACATTTGAACTTTTAATCAGTACAGATTTACAGTCATTTTTCCAGTGACCAGGGATTAGATTGTCATAAAAAAACGGGAGGCGCTTGGGTGGTCCATGGAGCAGAGGATGTTAAGAGGAAAGTGATAGAGGTCCATGAAGGGTTTCAATTAAGTAAATAAAAAGCAACTGCTTCTAGGAACTGAATGGTTGATAAACCAGAGAGCAGAGATTTACCATTACAGGCAATCAAACCAAAAGAGGGTTACAGGGAAATAGCTCTTTACATATTTACATTGACCAGATGGTGGATACTGTTTCAAGAGTTACTTTCACAAGGAAGTAAATGCAGTACAGTATAGATATACAAACAATGGTCTAACTGGATCTGTTTTTGAAAGACAAGGAGTTCCCTAGACTGAATGCCCCCCTGGGATGCAACATTCAGTAATTCTCTATAGCATTTTCTACTTCTATCATGTCCATTTGGCTCCCGGCCCCCTTCACTTTTATGAGACAACAGTATATTGTCCTCTTCATGTGAAACGTGAACACTGTGCAATCAACTAGATCCTCAGCATTGATTACAGTTCTACTCGAGTGATCTTCATTAGCAAATTAATTCTCTAAATATATTTATAAAGCACTTTGGAAACATCGTGCACGTTTTTCCCAATTACCTTTTTCTATTTCAGTCCTCTCTTCATCACCCCTTTTATGAACTTCATTTCCACTCTTCCTTGCATATGAACAAGCCTTTTCTTTGAGATTGAAATTTTTAATTTTTGGCTCTTAGCTTTCATTATCTTTACAAGGCATAATTTATATTTTATAAATGCTCCAAATTTCACAGATCTATCTTTTACCTCTTTAGTAAGAAAACAGAGCAACTAATTTGTGAATCAAACCAACTTTATTTCAAATCTAATTTATCACAGTTTTGTTCTATGAGATAACATACACATGTGTCACTGAAATCTGTACTTCTCTGATTAGTAGGAATGGTTAGTGTTTGTCATAAAATTCAGCAAGAATCTGAAAAAGATTCTAAAGAAAACTAAAGAAAAAAAATCCCAAAATCCCAATTAGCAATTTGAATGATCAGAAATAAAATGAAACGTAAAACTGCTATTTCAAATTACATTGATGGCATTACAAGTTAAACATTATCTCGCAAGACCAAGATGATTTGGTGATGTTACGATGGTCTAGCCATTATTAGTGGCATAGAAACGGAGAAAACCAACCAGAGCTGCTCCTCCAAAGACAGTCTGGTGTTTTGAGCATTTACCTGAAAGGAAGTAAAGATTTTAATTGTCATATCTCTGCAGGTAAAAATTCATATCTATTAGTTGGACTTCACAGATTTGTTAGACATGTAATAGTTTCAATTATACAAAGATGTACAAAATATTAATATTCTTATCCTTTGCATGAAATAATGGCTCAACATGTTGATGGCATATCTCAGTGTTGGAGTGAATATCTTTTTACGCCAAACGCAAATTAGGAAACTTAAACCTAGCCTGTTTAACCTGCCCTTACAAACTAACCATAGAAAGTTTAAGTAAAAAATTGTTGGCATATAGCAAAAAGGTTACTGTTAAAAGTTAGTCAGCCAATGATAGTTTTAGGTTTTCAGAACAGTGATAAATGTCTAACTCAGAGTGAAATGATTACCAATGATAGCAAATGAGATACTAGCTCCAACTCTAGTACACAACATTCTGTGTGCTTATTGTCTTAAATGAGTTAGAAAGGACTGAAGCTTCTGCTGGTGGAACATATACCCAAATAATCAATGGTACACTATTGTCACATGTACCAAAGTACATTAAATGTATTTTCTTGTATATGGTTCAGTAAAATTCTTACTATATAGAGGCACCATTATTATCAAGTACAATAGTGTAAGGTTAGTTGATTACACTGAGGCTGTACATAAGGGTCGCCACGTTGCTGGCCTCATCTTCTACCCTTCAAGCACAAAAACACAAAAAAACAAACACACAAAGACAATGTGTTCATAATCTTTAAAATAGGCTACAACTGCTTTACACATATAGCTTTTCTTATTTCTAGGCTGCACAGTGGCGCAAGCGATAGAGCGGATGCCTCACAATGCCAGAGAACCGGGTTTGATCCTAACTATGCGTGCTGTCTGTGCAGAATTTGTCTGTTTCCCTGTGACTACGTAGGTTTTCTCTGGGTGTTCTGGTTTCCTGCAACATTCCAAAGACATGCAGTTTTGTGGGTTAATTCGCTTCTATAAATTCCCCTTAGTGTGTAGGATGCAAAAGTGGGATAACGTGGAACTAGTGGTGCTTGATGGTTGGTGTGGACTTCGTGGGCCGAAGGGCCTGTTTCCATGCTATATTTCTAAACTAAATTAAAGCTAATTTCAGAAAAAATAGCAAGTTGCAAAGCCACGATTTTGACCCAGCAACAGACGTACAGCAATAGATTTCCAAGTAAGGATGGACAGTCACTTGCAGCAGAATTTGCACTTTCTCAATTATACCCTGCATATTTATTTCCATTTTGTAAATACCACAGTTTGATGAAGTATCATTGCAGAAACTTGGCAAGTTGCTATGGTGCATTTTGAAATTAATATGTTCTGCAACTTTACTTTATTTATAGGATATGGGTGTTGCTGGAGGGTTATTATTTGTTGCCCATTGCTAATTATCCTGGAAATGATGGTGGTGAGCCACCCTCTTGATCTGTCGCAGTTCTGACACAGGTCCTCCCCCAAGTGATGTTGGATAGGGAGTTGAGTAGACCGATCAACAACGGGGGAAAACAGAAAGATATTTCTAGGTCAAGATGGGTTGTAATTTGGATAAGACGGGTTGTGATGCCTCTTTGCCACAAGGTCTATCTGTGACGTCACTTCTGTTAAGGCTGAAGACCTGCCTAATTTTATGTGAAATACAAAGCATGAATTGTGAGGAAACATTCACCATTTTCAACAGAATGCATATGTGTCATTATATGTTTAAAAATATATTGCACGTTTTAATTTTAAAATGTTCGCACTTTACTAGACTGGTGGGGTTGACTATATCCAAGAAAAATCTAAGTGAAAGTATTGCTTTTAAAATTTTGTTCAAGGAATGTGGACTTTGCAGGCAAGGATGTGAGCTGGGGAGGTGAGGCTGGAGCGACTATAGTATTGAGAACATATGATACCTTTTACAAGAAGCCTTCAGTATGCCATGTCTCGAATTATGGATCTCTATGGAAGTTCCAAAGACCCCCCCCAATCCACCGAGAGATAAAAGCTTTCACCCATTTGCCGTTAATGCAGACCTCATTTTAAAACAGTGAGCCCAAGGTTATGGATACTGGGGGTTATGGGTGAAAAAGCCTCTACATTAACTCTGAAAATGCCTTCTCATTCTTCTGAACTCCAGTGGATTCAAGCACAACTTGTACAAGCTTTTCTGATAACACCTCTGCCCATTCCAGGTATTAGTCGTGTAAACTTTCTCTAAACTGCTTCCAAAACATTACCATCTTTCTTCAGGCAAGGAGTACAATAGGATTCTGGGCACGTCAGATGTGGTCACACAAATACCTAGTGTAACTGAAATTTAGTTTCATGAAACTTTGGTATTTATTTACTCTCACAATAAACTACCTGTATAACATGTTGTTGGCATTCCCAATTACTTGCTGTACCTGCATTCTATTCGCTTACTAGGACACCAAGAACACTACATCTCACTATTTAGATAATACGCTCATTTATTTTTCCTGCCAAGATGGGTAATTTCACATTTTCCCACATTATATTCAATTTGCCACTCACTTGTTACATTTTATCAACCATATAAAAGTCCAATTGTGCCTACGCTCTGCTGGCCAGCCAGTCTTCTCCCCACACCATTATGTTAGTTCCTGCAGCACAAGATTTTATTTTCCTTTTTAACCTTTCATGTATTATTTTATCAAAGGCTTTCTGCAAATCCAAATACAGTAAACTCTCGTTATAATGGACCATAGTGTGAGGAATGGTTTCCGTTATTACTGATTGTCCGCTATAACCAAGTACGGTATTATCATTGTATAAGTGGCAGAAACAAACAACTGCAGTTGCTGGTTAATGTACAAAAGGACACAAAGTGCTGGACACAAAGTAACTCAGCAGGTCAGGCAGCATCTCTGTAGATCATAGATAGGTGAGGTTTCAGGTCAAGACGTCTTCAGACACTCGGTCTTGAACTGGGCCTGGAAACCATGTGAGGTGATGGCCCCAGGCTGCCAGTGGCTGGGGGAGAGGTGAAGATCGGGAGAGTCAATGGTTGCAGCCCGTGAGCGGCCGGTGTCCACGTTAGGTGTGGCAGCAAGCGGCATGTGAGGTGGTTCAAGCGGGTGTGGCATGGGCAGCCAGGGCTGTAAACGGCAGGGGTGGCTGTGCGAGCCAAGGTTGGCGTGGGCAGTCAGGGTGGTGTGGGCTGCTGGGACTGCAAGTGGCAGGTGAGGTGAGCGGGTGTGACGTGGGCAGCCAGGATAGCAAGAGGCATGGGAGGCGGTGCAATCCAGAGCTGGCTTGGGCAGCTAGGGATGTAAGCGGCAGGAGAGACGGTGTGAGCTGGGGTTGGAGTAGACAGTCAGGGTGGCGTGGGCAACTAGGACTGTAAGCAACTGATCAGGGGGTGCGAGCCGAGGTTGGCGTCAGCAGTCATCTGTTGGTCCGACCACTATAACCGAAATCAGTTATAAAGAGGTCCAAAAAAAAAAGTTTACTCTATAATACATACACCGGTTCCCTTTCAGTACAGCATTTGTGGCTTATTCAAAGGACTTCATTAATTTAGTCAAACAAATTCCTTTTCACAAAGGCACATTGACTTTGTTGGATTCCCTTGAATTTTTCTAAATAACCTGGTATAATTTGTTTGATAACAGCTTTGAACATTTTCCCTTTGACTGATATTAAGCTAATTGTCCTATAATTTATTTTCTTTCACTCTTCCTTCATGAATAAAGGAAAAAAATTAGGATCAGGCAGATCGATCACAATTCAGCCATGATCTCACTGAATGGCAAAGGATTAAAAGGCCATCTCCTGTTCTTCTTCCTCTACTCTCGTATGGTCAGCAAATTTAACAGATTGGTGGAAGTTGTTTGTTTCTGGCACATGAACAGTCGTTTCCATTTTAAATGATGAATATTAATCAATCAACTCACCGTTAACGTCAAAGCAACCTAATGTTTGCTGCCATGACAGAATGGTTGTATACCACCTGGGCTTGTAAAAGTCAGAATATCCCATCATCCCACAAAGCGATACTGCATAAAATATACATTTAGTCAGAAAATTTGATCATAAACAATTAACGTTCAATCATGAATACTACATGCCATTGCTAATAGATCGCACACTCTTTGCTGTTCTCTGGATACAAAGATAGAGAGAGAAAAAACATTTAATAATATAATCATTGATAATTTTATCATCAATTAAAACATCATAGCCACGGCAGTTCAGGAACAAGGCTAACAGAGTAACTAAAGACCGTCAATTATCACAATCTTAACCGTGCATTACTGGAGAATGATTATAGAAACATTTGACCCAAGGCCACAGCAGGAGATCTTTGCAGGGATGAGTTCCCTAATATTTAGTGGATAACTGTACTAAATCCTATTGAGCCGTGCCATTCAATCAGGCTCACCACTGCTTTGCAAGATGTTTGCTAAATTTAGCCAGTTGGGTTCCTTTAATCAGCATTTAATTCGGTATAGAAAAAGTGGAGTAATCCAGGATAAAAATAATTGACTGGAGGAAAGCTAATGTGAATGGCTAGAAAGTGAATCTGGCCCAATTAAACTATACAATAGGCAGCTGCTTTTCAAGTACAGTGGAAGCGCATTCCGTTGAGAAGAAAAAATAAAAACAAATTTGGGTCCCCTGGCGATGAAAGAGAGGGAGAATAAGCAATAGAACAAGATGCTTGCAACAAGTACAGGTTTGTAAATAGCAGTAGGAATCAGGCTAATTGCAAACGAATCACAATAACAATTAATCTAAGAGGGGCGATGGGAACTTTTGCGAAATGTCATATAGCCTTATCAGCAAAGTGGGACAGGGCAAGAAAGGGACATTGATTGAAAAGTTACAAAGTTCATTAAATAACAGAACACAGGATTACAGTGATTTTATTTTCATACTGAAGGAAGATGAATAGTGATGTTTCCTAGTTATTGTTGGACCATTTTTTTAACAATGTTTTGAAAAGCTACAAAGTTGCTGTCCCACGTCATACTCCACACCTCAACTTTGCAGCTGATCTATCTCCTATTGTATCCTTAGACAGAGTTTCTTCATTATCACTCCACTAATTTTCATGTCAACTGCAAACTAAGATGCAAGTATGTTTGATGCTAGAGTGACAAATTTGCCCAAATGATGGGACAGTCCCAGCCTCAACCACCTCCCCCGGCAGCACGCTCCACACACCCACCACCCTCTGTGTGAAAAAGCCACCCCTCGGATTCCTAGCAAACCTTTTCCCCTTCACCTTGAACCTATGTCCTCTGGTCCCCGATTCCCCTTATATACTCACATCTCCATAAAGGAAATTGACGTTATATTTTATTACTTAATTAATATTGACAGTTACATGGACATTTAGGCAGGTTCAGGGGTTGGACTGGTTTAGAGGGATATGGACCAAATGCAAAGCAGGTGGGACAAGATGCTGCCTGTCCTGCTCAGTTACTCCAGCATTTTGTGTCTACCTTCGATTTAAACCAGTTTCTGCAGTTCTTTCCTACACATATCGGACCAAATGCTGGCAGGTGGAACAAGTGTAGATGGTACTTATTGGCCGGTGTGGGCAAGTTGGTCCGATGGGCCTGTTTCCACGCTGTATGCCTCTTATGACTCCACTTGTGTCGCTTTCTGTGTACCAGACACACGTCAAGAAAAAGCATACATCACTATTAGCATGTAAGAAGTTATCGCATGAGCCCACACTGCCATCTGCTGCTGCACATTGTGTGTGTGTTTTTATTAAATGAGGATGTATAAACAGGATGTATTTTAAACATCCGACAATTAGGTGAAAATAAATATTAACAAATATTTTACATTTAAATCTCACATAATAGTAAACATTATTGGTGAAATGGAACACTAGGATGAGCAAAAAGGGTACTAATTTCTGAAAGTATTCAGTAAGAACACGTCCAGTGCAGCTGAATAGTACAGCTGGTGGAGGCACCGCCTCTTTGTGCCAAAGATCCAACTTCAATCCTCACCTCAGGTACTGTCTGCAAAGTTTACACATTCTTCCTGTGACAGCATGGGTCAAGTCTGGGTACTCCGGTTTCCTTCCGCATCCCAAAGACATGTGGCTTTGTAGGACATATGCTTGAGGATTTAGACCAGGCCATTGCAGAATCCTCGGTTCAGACCTCATCTCCACTGCATTTCCACAAAAAAATTGTGATTGAATGCTAATGACATTGAATGGTGGGTGTACGGAACAAGCTGCCTGAGGAGGTAGTTGAGGCTGGGTCTATCCCAATGTTTAAGAAACAGTTAGACAGGTACATGGATAGGACAAATTTAGAGTGATATGGACCAAATGCAGGCAGGTGTGACTAGTATAGTTGGGACATGTTGGCGAGTGTGGGCAAGTTGGGCCGAAGGGCCTGTTTCCACACTGTATCACTCTATGACTATGATAAGTAGTGTTCCACAGGAATCAGTGCTGAGACCCTTGTTATTGGTCATATACGCAAGTGATGAGTATGGGGATGAAGGCGGTATAATCAGCAAGTTCTCAGATGACACAAAGATTATTGCAGTTGTTGACAGTGTGGAAGAGAGTCGTGGGCTACAAAGTGATCTTGATGTGCAAGTGAAATGGGTGGAGAATTGGCAGGTGAAGTTTAATCCTGATATGAGGAGAGACTGGAGAGGTTTCTCTATTTTCCCTGGAGCGAAGAAGGTTAAGAAAGTACCTAAAATTATTAGTGGCACAGCTAGAAAAGCCTGCTGGAAACTTTTCCCCATACCAAAGGTAAATAAACTAGAGAACATAGATTTAAGGTAAGGGATAAAATATTTAGAGGGGATTGTCACTTTACCTCCCCCCTCGACTCCATCCAAGGACCCAAGTAGTCTTTCCAGGTGAGGCAGAGGTTCACCTGCACCTCCTCCAACCTCATCTATTGCAGCCGCTGTTTTAGGTGTCAACTGCTCTACATTGGCGTAGGCTTGGCGATCGCTTCGCCCAACAGCTCCGCTCAGTTTGCATTAACCAACCTGATCTCCCGGTGGCTCAGCACTTCAACTCCCCCTCCCATTCTGAATCCAACCTTTCTGTTCTGGGCCTCCTCCATGGCCAGTCCCACTGCAAATTGGAGGAGCAGCGCCTCAAATTTTGCTTGGGTAGTTTACACCCCAATGGTATGAACATTGACTTCTCCAATTTCAGGTAGTCCTTGCTTTCTCCCACCTTCCCCTTCCCTTCCCAGCTCTCCCACAGCCTACTTTCTCCGCCTCTTCCTTTCTTTTTCCTGCCGCCCCCCCCACCCCCACATCAGTCTGAAGAAGGGTCTCGACCCGAATCGTCACCTATTCCTTCGCTCCATAGATGCTGCCTCACCCGCTGAGTTTCTCCAGCATTTTTGTCTATCTTAAATATTTAGAGGGGATCTGGTAGAGACATTTCTCACTGAGAGGATAGTGAGTACTTAGAAAATAATTCAAGAGAGAGTTGCAGTAGAGTGGCTGACAACATTCAAGAAGTGTCGGGAGGGTAACTTGAATTTCCCAGGTGTAGAAGACTCTGGGCTATGTGGTGAAAGATAAGAGAAGATGGATGGGTCCCACTGATCAGCATGGACGTGATGGGCCAAATGATCTGTTTTCAAGCAATATTACGTTATGACCATCCCCTTCGAACCCTTGTGAATAGTAATAGTCTTTCCCCCAAACTCTGGATTCTCAATAAATAATTCCTGTCTTTGCCATCCCAGTCTCCCCGAGAAATATTGCAGGTCTCCAGTGAGAACAACTCCGATGTCCCTATCCTGCCTTGGGAAACAAAATCCGGGCAGCACATTTTTCCCTTGCCTCAAGCAAGCCAAGCCTTAAGACTAAATATCTGTGCCAATGTTGCGTGCTCTGTTGAACGCACTAACATTTCTAGACCCTCATGCACAAAATGATCGACTTTGCAAACATTTACAAGATCATGCACCCATTTTCATTTTTCAATTTTATCTTAACAATTCTTCCTAAGTTTAAGCCACTTACTGTTTTCTAGAAATATATTACGTTGATCAGATGGAAAACCATTCTTATCAATTTCCATGTTTACTTCCATCATTTTCATGCAGAGGACTTCCTTATAACTCATTTGAGCATCTGTCACTGGGTGCTGAAATCCTTGAACATTTGTGCAACACATCTACAAATTGAATTGAAAAGTAGAACATTTCAAAGGATAATTCATGCTTTTAGAAATGGACAAAAGATTGATGTTGCACTGAAGTCCTCAAATTTAACTCCCAATGCTTTCTCCTCCCACTGCCATTGCACTGATTGTCTAGAGTACCTGCTGATGGATCACAGACAAGAAATTTAACAGTGCTATAATAGCCAAGACCAAAGGTCCAATCTGCACTTTATAAATCACAAGATGTTCTTCAGTGATAAAGTGCTCATCCTTCCCAAATGTTCAAGCCGTTCCCACAACAACCATGAAACCAGCTCTGGGAACGGCACTGTCACTGGTTGAGGTCCAATTGTGGAAGAGGTGAACACAATGCACAGTATCCTTATCACCAATCAATAATAGATGATGCAGCATAACTTCTATTTAAAACAGAATAAATTACTGTTACTAAAATTACTATTTTTAATAGTAACTAGACCAAGTGCAGACCCATTAGGTCTGTTACCCCAACGCAACCGGTCCCAACCCGTAGCCCCACGGGAGGTGTGATCCTCCAACTCAAGCCGTTCCCGAACGTAAGATTCCAGCACTCCCCTTGCCTTCCTCAGCAGTGATCTTAAAAAAAAATTCCAATTGCACTTGCCCTGCATGTTGCAATAGCAATTCGCCCTCCCCCCACTAGTCGAGCCATTGTGACGTCATCAGTTGAAGCTGTTCTGCTTGAAATTAAAGGTATATTTAATCAGTAATAAGTCGGAAATAAAGCATAAAAGGATCAGTGAAAGTGATCTCTGCTTCGAGGGGGAAAATGTTAATCAGAATATGTAAAAATCTTGTGAAAGTTGCTATTTTTAAAGCTTTAATCGCGAATAACGTGTCAAATATAGGATGAAATCTTCATTGAGGCTGGTCTTTGCTAGCTGAGCCATTGTGATGTCATCATTTGAAGATGGTGGTTTTAATTTCAAAGTCTTTTGATGTTTTTAGACTTTTAATCAGTAATGAGTTGAGAATAGGTCGAGAAATAAAGCATGAAATGTTCAGATAAAGTGATCCCCACCTCGACGGGAAAAATGTCAATCGAAATATGTAAAAATGTAATCGTTACCGCCTAGCGTTTTTGCGCAGATGTAAAGACAACCACATATACACACACATATGCACATATACATACTACCAAGATCAGTCTTTTAATAAGTAAATGATAAAGTATGCAGAAACGTCCTGCTGTAAAATGCTGCCGCCTTATGTCTATATTCTTGATAAATAATGGTGCCTTTGATAGAGGATATTTTAATTTGATGAGGGACGGAAGATGATGATTAACTTTCACTTTAGTATCACAGTACATTCTGACCCAGTAACTTTCCAAGATTTCATCTGTTATACAGAAACTGAACCTCAAAGCTATTCAGTTGAGAAACACAGTACGTGGCAGCAGTCAACGACCTTTTCTGTGTGATTGGAATTGTAGGTAAAAGCATATGGACTGATTCTAGGGAATCTCAATGGGTAATTAGCTTTGCTTTGGTCACCAAAAGCATTTCAATCCTGATTGGGCAGGAAGATGGTTGTTCCAGGTGATTTATTGCAGTGTTTGTGAAGTAAAGTGCTCAAAGACTTTTCATTCTCATTTTCATGAGTCAACCTTGGGATAGACTAGTTTTTTCTGACTGTACGTAACTAATGCCCTATAAATTGAGGCAGGCATTATATTTACTATACAAGGAATTATTACAGTATGAAAAGTCTACAGAATGCAACTGTTTTATCAATCAATGCTATTATTGAGTCAATGATTTTACTTACCATCTCGGCAACAATAAAGTACAGGAACTGTTGTAACATGGAGTGTGTTGGGCAACTTAGTATTACCGACAACTTCCTACATTTCAAAATTTCCGTGCACTCCGCATCAGATTTCTGCCTTAATTTTTAAAGAATAAAAAATATTCACATCATTTGTTTTTGTGGATTATGTCAACAGCAGCTCATGTGAAATTATATTATTAACTTATCACCCTGTAAAAATAATTA
Source organism: Amblyraja radiata (assembly GCF_010909765.2). NCBI lineage: Eukaryota > Metazoa > Chordata > Chondrichthyes > Rajiformes > Rajidae > Amblyraja > Amblyraja radiata. Next base: position 32,401,732 of record NC_045977.1, on the reverse strand, counting down.
TTACTGTCTGTCATTCAAAGCCTGGTTTCCACACCCATTTATTTTCTGTGCAAATTGACATAGAAATAAGAATGGTTTCTGAAGCATTGACACTTTTCTGGATTTATCTGGGGTGATAATGCTACCGTTCTGTCATCCCCAAGTGAAGCTGCCAGTGTTTGCTGTTCTCTTGGTATTGGTATATTATTGTTATGTGTACCGAGATACAGTGAAAAAGCGTTTGTTTGAGTGCTATCCAATTAAATCATGTCATGCTATACACGAGTACAATCAAATCATATACAACTACAGCAGGTAGTACAAAGGGAACAATAACAGAGTGTAAAATATAGCTTTACAGCATTGTAGTGTTACCGTTATAGAGAAAAAGTCCATTGTCGCTATGAAGGAAGGTTGGAAGATCGGGATTAGATCTAAAGTGTGTGAGAACTGTTCTTAATCTGAGAACAGAGGCAAGGGAACTGTGCCCGAGTCTGAAGGTGTGTGCTTTCAAGCTTTTGTATCATTTGCCTGATAGTTTGAGGTACATTTTTACCTGACTTTATTGGATTCACATTCTTATTATAATTCCCTCCCCCAAAAGCAATTCAGTGATTTAAAATCAGGAGCTAAATGTTTAGATTAGGTACAGTTCCTCGAGTAGATTCTTCATTGTGGGCCAGCTCTTGCCCAGTTTTTCATAAGATTTGTAGTGATCACAAACAAACCTGCTATTATGGGATTCAATTGCAATAACCCTAGCAGATTAGAGAAATTGTCAAAGAAGCGGTAGGAAAAAAATGTTTAATCATAACTACAAGAACACGTGAAATAGGAATAGGAGCCATCTTTCATACATTTAAACCTGCTGTGCTATTCAGTAAGATCATGGGTGATCTGAGCTTGACCTCGTCTCCATTTTCCTGTCTGATCTCCATAACTGCACTATTGTACTTTGCCCTATTTATTGTACTTGATTGTATTAATGTGTAGTAGTAACTGATCTGATTGAATAACATGCAAATCAATCTTGCAAACAAACCAGGTATCAGCAAGGCAAATTTAGTTGCTGGCCTTCATAGGAAGAGGAATTGAGTGCAGAAACCGGGATAATTTACTGACATCTCGAGCTCAGTGTTTAATTAACTTTTTTGCCACTTGTACCAAGGTACAATGAAAAGCTTTTGTTGCGTGCTAATCGGTGTACAGTTTTGGTCTCTTTATCTGAGGAAGGGTATTCATGCTGTGTGGAGAGTGTACTGAAGAATCACCAGATCGATTCCACTGATGTTGGCATGAATAGTAGTCTGGACAATTGGGCTTATATTTGCTAGAATAGATGAATGAGAGGAACCCTCGTTGAGACTTATTAAGTCCTGACTAGACTGTGCAGCTCAGGTGGACAGTGGGAAGTTCAGTTCCACGGGCCACAGCCCAAGGGTACAGAGTAATTCATTCACTTGGAGGAAAACATTCCTAACCAAAAGAATGGTACACCTGTGAAATTCTCTGCCACAGAAGGAAGCCAAAGTCAATGTTTTACATATATTAATGACGGAGATAGATATGGTTCAAAAGGCTAAGGAAATCAAGGGATTAGGAGTGAAGGCAGAACAGGTTACTTAATTTTCATGTTCAGCCATCATCACATAGAAATGGTATAGAAGGCTCACTGGCTTGATTGACCGTCTCCAACATCCACATTTTAATCTTTCTTTGATCTCACAAAAGTAACCATCTAAACTAGGAATGGTAAAATAAGAGCAGAGCTGTCAGTTTATCATGTTTAACAGATATATCAGGATGAAAACTTAAGCCTCGAACATCTCTTACAAATACATCACCAAGCTAAAATTACAATTGATGCCATATAAAATATTGATAAAATCATTAAGCTGTAATTAAATTCTTGGAAGTCTTGAACCCTGATTAATAGAACAACATATTGCTTACTTGGTTTCAGCCTAGAGAAAATTTACATTTTGTATTGAAAAGAGTTATTGATATGATGTTTGAAGAATTGTTAAAGTTATGTTAAGTGTTTCATTGTCGTGATCCGTATTAGGAGAGTTATGATACTTATTTTCCCTACTAGAGTGGACCTTTATCTGTTGTACAGTACAAACAATTTATAGAAGCAAAGACAGGACATACCAATCAGTCATTAGATGAGTGAGGCATGGCTTCATGGAAGGATCGTCAGGACACTCTGGGCCTTTCCCTTCAACCTTAACTTGTGCTTTGCGTGTTGTTTTCCATCGACCACTTAGAGTCCAAAAATTTACATTTAGCAAATTTGGATAGACTAGGCAAAGAAATAAAATATCCCAATATCAATAATTATTAGCAAAATCAAAATTAAACTGCAAACTCTTGTGATAAAATCTCAGATTATCTTATCCAATAATATGAATCTCAGGTTTGAGTCAATCTTCCTGTAGTGCTACTTTCAATGAACCAGGTATTTTTACTCCTAGATCACTATGCTATACAATACTTACCGGGTGTCTGTAATGGTCCTGCTCTCATTCATCTTCCCAAAATGCAGAACTTCACATTTATCTGAATTAAACTTTATTTGAAATTCTTTGGCCCATTTGCCCAATTGATCAAGATTCCGGAAGTGGCGGCGATGTTGAACAGCTGCGGCTCGCCTGCAGTCTGTCTGTTTTTACTTTTGTTGTTGTTTTTTTTTGTCTTGTTTTAGTTAATTTTAATTTATTAGGTTGTGTTATGTGGGTGGGGGTGAAACATGTTTTTTTGTCTCTTCCTTCAGGGGAATGCGACTCTTTTTGTCGTATCCCCCTTCTCTGCCTCCGTCTGCTCTGAGGCCTAATGGCGGAGCTGGCGGACTCCAACGGCGACCGACCTCGAGGCTCCGGAAGCAGAGCCATCCAGGACTTCGAGGCTGGCCGAATTCGGAGCTGTGGCGGCATTCCGGTGGCGGAGGCCCGACTCGGGGCTGAGGCGTTGCTCCGGTGGCAGCGTCCCAACTCGGGGCTGAGGCGGTGCTCCGGTGGTGGAGGCCCGACTCGGGGCTGAGGCCGCGTTCCGGTGGCTGAGGCGGCGTTCCGGCTGCGGCGACCTGAATCCGGGGCTCGGCCGCGGGCCAGTGGACGACATCGTCGGGAGCTCGTAGGTCACAGGTTGGGTGCCGGGTGTATGGAACGAGCTGCCAGAGGAGGTAGTTAAGGCTGGGACTATCCTAATGTTTAAGAGACATTTGGATACGTACATGGATAGGACAGATTTAGATGGATATATGGGCCAAACGCGTGTGAGTGGGACTAGTTTAGATGGGACATTGTTGGTCGGTGTGGGCATGTTGGGCTGAAGGGCCTGTTTCCACACTGCATCATTCTATGACTAAAAAGTTAAGAAGAAAAATGCATGTAGATAAGTAGAGCAGATTTGAAAGAGGAGTGAAATGTAAAGGCAGAGAGAGGTTTATGTGTGGAAAGGAACATAGGAAAGGAGGGGGAGAGTGGGCTTGTAACTCAGTAGGTCAGGCAGCATCTGCGGAGAATATGAATAGGCGACGTTTCACAGAGTGCTGGAGTAACTCAGCGGGTCAGGCAGCATCTCTGGAGAACATGGATAGCTGACATGTCACAGAGTGCTGGAGTAACTCAGTGTGTCAGGCAGCATATCTGGAGATTATATTTCGGGTCAAGACCGTTCTTCAGTAATATTCATGATGTGGCATGCATAGACATTCCTGAATGTTATCCAAACCATCGTGAGCTACTTTGTTATGGTGCTTGCCCTCTCCTATAATGTCTCTGCTGCCTTGGGTGATGCAGGACAGGACACAAGCTTTGGGACATGGTGTGAAGCTGTTGCAGTCTGTCCCAGCCTGGTAAAAACCTGGATGGTGTGGATGTGGAGAGGATGTTTCCACTAGTGGGAGAGTCTAGGACCAGTGGCCACAGCCTCGGAATTAAAAGACATTCCTTTAGGAAGGAGATGAGCATGAATTTCTTAAGTCAGAGGGTGGTGAACTGTGGAATTCATTGCCACAGACAGCTGTGGAGGTCAAGTCAATGGACATTTTTCAGGAGGAGATTGATAGATTCATGATTGATACGGGTGTCAGAGGTAATGAGGAGAAGGCAGGAGAATGTGTTTGAGAGGGAAAGATAGATAGTGCCATAGTGTGATACAGTGTGGAAACAGGCCCTTCGGCCCAGCATGTCCCATCTGCACTAGTCCCACCTGCCCACGTTTGATCCATATCCTTCCGAACCTGTCCTATCCATGTACCGGTCTAACTGTTTCTTAAATGTTGCGATAGTCCCCGCCTCAACTACCTCCTCTGGCAGCTTGTTCCATACACCTACCACCCCTTGTGTGAAAAACATACCCCTCAGATTCCTATTAAATCTTTTGCCGTTCACCTTAAACTTATGTCTTCTGCGCCTCGATTCACCTCCTCTGGGCAAAAGACTCAAACATATCTATTCAAATCATGATTTTATACACCTCTATTAGATCATCCCTCATCCTCCTGTGCTCCATGAAATAGAGTCCCAGCCTACTCAACCTCTCCCTATAGCTCTGGCCCTCTAGTGCTGGCAACATCCTCATAAATCTTCACTGTACCCTTTCCAGTTTGATGACATCTTTCCTATAACATGGTGCCCAGAACTGAATACAATACTCTGAATACGGCCTCACCACCTTCTTATGCAACTGCAACATGACCTCCCAACCTCTATGCTCAGCCTGACCCGCCGTGTTACTCCAGCACTCTGTGAAACGTCACAGAACAGGGGAAGATTAGCAAGTTTGCTGAAATGTCACAGAACAGGGCAAGATTAGCAAGTTTGCTGATGATACAGATGTGAGTGGTTTTGCATATAGTGAAGATGGTTGCGAAAGATTGCAGCAGGATCTGGATCAATTAGCCAGGTGGGCAGAGGAATGGTTGATGGTTGCATGGTTCCTTGAAGGTCGTGTCGCAGGTATATCAGGTGGTGAAAACGTATTTTGGCACTGGCCTTCATCAGTCAGAGTATTGAGTATAGAAGTTGTGAGGTCATGTTGCAGTTGTATAAGACGTTGGTGTGACCGCATTTAGAATATTGTGTTCAGTTCTGGGCACCATGTTATAGGAAAGATGTCAAATTGAAAAGAGTACAGAGATCCCCATCCTGGATCAGTCCAATCAGGGTTGTGTCGTCCGCAAACCTGAGAAGCTTGACAGAGGTGTCTGTGGAGGTGCAGTCATTGGTGTGGCGAGAGTAGAGGAGAGGGGAGAGTACGCATCTTGCGGTGCTCCTATGCTGAGCGTTTGCGGGTCCAAGATGTGCTTTCCCGTCTCACATGCTGCTTCCTGTCAGTCAGAAAGCTGGTGATCCACCGACTGAGGGGTTCAGGCACAGTCAACTCAGAAAGTTTGGAGCGTAGTAGCTCTCGCACAATGGTGTTGAATGCAGAGCTAAAATCAAGAAACAAAATCCTCGCATAGGTCCCCTGGCGGTCTAGGTGCTGGAGGATGAAATGTAGGCCCAGATTTACTGCATCATCCACAGATCTATTGACCCAATATGCAAAATGCAGAGGGTCCAGCAGAGAGATTGTGATATTTTTCAGCTTGGCCAGCACAAGCCTTTCAACGGTCTCCATGACTACAGAGGTCAGTGCGACAAGCCTGTAGTCATTAAGACCAGTAATCCTTACCTTTTTGGGTACAGGGGCAATAGTGGAGACTTTGAAGCAGGCAGGGACAGTGCATCTTTGCAGGTACTGGTTAAAAATGAGTAATTGGGAGTGAAGTGTTGGTGGGGATGGGAAAGGGTCCATTCTTTTCATTACTGGAGTCTTGCCAGGTGTGAGGTGGTGAATAGGAAGGAGAGGGTGCAGGGTCCATTCTTTGCAGGCTGTGTTTGGTGGCTAGGGGGTACCAGGGTTACGTTTCTGATTTTCAAACCTGCAGTAAAAATCATTCAGGTAGTTCGTCAGCTGACGATTGTCCAAAGAGCGGGGGGCTTTCCTCTTATAGCTGGTGATTTCTTGCATGCCATTCCAAACTGAAGAAGAGTCACTAGCTGAGAACGTGCTCCTCAACTTCTCAGAGTACCTTTCCTTGGCAGCTCCTATTCCTCTTCTCAGCTCTTTATCGATTAGGCTATCTTTTAACTTTTTAACAATTAGGCTATTGGCTTGACGCATATTTGCCCCCCTCCCCCCCCCCCCCCATATGGAGGAGACAATATAATAGCTCTAAAACCTACCTTAATTTTGCAATCTTACTAAAGATAATCCCCTTTTCCCTCTTCTCTCCCCCATCTCTCTCTCCCCTCCCTTCCCCTCTCTCTCTCCCCCTACCCCCCCTCTTTCTCACGGGGGGGGGACGAAGATGAAGGTGGCGTGGGCCCAGTGGGGGTCAGCGGGGATGGCGTGGGCCCAGTGGGCGTCAGCGGGGGTGGTGTGTGCCCAGTGGGGATCATCGGGGGTGATGTGGGCCCAGCGGGGGTGGCTTGGGCCCAGTGTGGGTGGCCCGGGCCCAGCGGGGGTGGCTTATACCCAGTGGGGGCGGCTTGGGCCCAGCGGGGGTGGCGTGGGCCCAGCGGGGGTCAGCAGGGGTGGCGTGGGCCCAGCGAGGGTGGCGTGGGCAAGCAGGGGTGACGTGGGCCCAGCGGGGGTGGCATGGGGGAAGATGGCTTGGGCCCCGGCAGCAGGGGGAGGCGAGGGGAGCGGGCCCCGCCGCAGCGGCGCTAGTGTTGGGGTTACAACCGCTGGGTTCAGATTCAGCCACTCCCGACCGGCGACAGGAGGACGGTCTCCTGGTTGCCAGGCAAGCCGTTGGTGAGGCTCCGACGCCGTGGATGGAGACGCTGGACCGGGCAGGCGGGCAGACACCACACACCACCCCCCCCCTTGGGATTTTTTCTTGCTCTGTAGGGGAAAAAGGGGGGTGCGGTCGCACCCAACGCACCCCCCCCCCTTCGGACAGCCATGGTGAAGCAGTCAACCAAGCCTTTCGTGCTATCACAATCAAACGAATAGATGAGCTTGGAGACAATAGAAACAGAATCATTATAACAAATGAAGCTTCTTTAGATAATCTGTGCTAAACACTGCTGTTATTTTGTGAAGAATCTCCTTTGCTTGCAGCCTAAAAGTGAGAAGACGCTTCCACGTCTAAAAATACCTCACGACACAATCATACGTCTGATTTTTTTTACCCACTCGCTCCTAATCTCCCAAGACTTGCCAAGAATTCTAGATCCCCATTGAATTGTAATCTTTAGCCTCAATACCATTCCATTTCTATTACCTACTCCATCAAGCAACCCTGAGAGATCTGTTCCCTCTCTATGGCATCCTACTCTCAGTTCAGTTTAGTTTTATTGTCACGTGTACAGTGTCATAGGTACAGTGAAAAGGTTTTTGCAGGCTAACCAGTCAGCAGAAAAACAACACATGATTACAATCGAGCCATTCACAGTGCAGATACATGATAAGGGAATAACGTTTAGTGCAAGATAAAGTCAGTAAAGTCCGATCAAAGATAGTCCGAGGTTCACCAATGAGGTAGATAGTAGAATAGGACTGCTCTCTAGTTGTGGTAGGATGCTGGGGAGAAGCTGTTATCTCCAATTCTATGCCATCTCCCTGATTTTTGTTTTCCTATGGGCAGAGTTAATGCAATTTGCTAAACAATCTAATGGGTACACAGATATTGAACTTTTATTGGAGAGCAAAAAACATTGGAAGCAGAGAAGATAGCCACAAAAATATGAAGGAAGCTGCACAGAGAGCTTGGATTTTACTATGGAGAAAACAAAACACGTGGAACTAACAGATATTGTTGAAAAGTTTGTAGACGTGTTGGATGGACATTAGTGATGGACATTTTGGAATTGTTTGCATTCTATGACCAGCCTTGTAAACTATTCTTAGATAATCTGTCTCTATGTTGGTATCCTTTGAACACGGTCCTAGGTGTCAGTTATAATCAGTGCAATTTGGACAGCAAACACATGCACAGTAATGAGTTTCTGAGAAACATGTCTAAGGAGAAAATATTTCTTATTTAAATTATGAAAGTGCAATACAATCAATTAAATGCTTCTTAGTCACTGCTTTGTAGTGTAAAGGTGAAGAATCATCATTCATTGCAGGTCCACCCCATGTTAAGACAGGGTTTTGTTTTAGTAATCAGAATCCCCACACAACCGAAAATGCCTACAGATCCACAGCAGCCAAGAAATCCATACTGCCAGTGTATTGGTTGTACATAAGATGAGTGTTTGTAAACCTGGGAGTGCCTGTACCCAAAACATTAACTCCATATTGTCTTGCCAAACTGTTGCTGCCTGAACTGTTGAATGTTATCTAGTACCTTTTGTTTTAATTTAACCTTCTACGATATTAATAACTACAGACATCACTCACTGGCACCATTAGAGTCATGATCTGTCAATTATTGAAGACACACCAGGTAATGAGTGAGGCTTCATCTTGCCGATGAATGCAGAGCAGATTTGAAAATTAAACTTTAAAAGTTTTAAGTTTAGGTTTATTATTGTCAGAGGTACAAAGGTACAGTGAAAAGCTTTACTTTGCATGCTATCCAATCAGATAATACTATACATGAATAGAATCAAGTCAAACTCAAGTACAACAGAGAGAGCAAAGTGCAAACTTAAAAAATGGCAGAAAATTAGTATTTTATTAATTGCATAATCTTAAAGTTTACCTTTGTAATCTTCAGGCTCATTTGTACTTAGTTCGCTCATACCATTTCTTGTTGCGATGTTTACTTTTGTCACAACACTCTTCAGCCTTACATGCAGTACACCAGAACCTGCTCCTGGAATATTCCATCTACTAAGGGTTCCTAGCAGTTGAGCTGCAGAATCAAAATGGCAAAATCACATTTAAATTCAACAAGAATTATAACTGGATATAAGTTATTGTGAGCAGCTTGCACCTGAGAGTAAGCTTTGATTTCCTCTTCCGTATTAGTTTATTCCAAGTTTAGCAATTTCGAAATTAATAATTATTTTTTTTTATTATCTTTCTACATCCTTCTTTCTATCGGTGCAAGAATTAATATACACAGAATATGTTTAATTTTTTTGAATGGATTAATGACATCTCATAACTGTTCAGGGTGGAAATATCTGGGCCATTCCACCCCATCATCTCTGTACTTCACTCTACATTAACAATCCTACAAGGTCTCAGTACCAGCATTAGTTTACAGCCAAGGGGTAACTGACAGGGTGACAACCCTGGCCACACCATAGACAGGACTTGTCATTCGACTTACCGTTTAAAATAACAGTTCCTATTATTCCATTCAAATTAAGTTGATCTGTTGAATTTGCTAAAGAGGTAGTCGCCTTCTCCAGTGCGGAAACAAGATTTTCGATGTTCTGTTCATCTGCCAAAACTGAACTTAGTAGTGTAATTGCGATCAGAACAGAATTCATGCTAACTCGTCTCTCCCGCAGTTTGCCCATCATCTGCTTGTGGCGCTTCTTATGGAACTGTCTTTCACACGTGACTTGTTCCCTGCAATCACTGCTACAAGGCTGGTTCTTCTACAGAATAGTTTTATTTACATTCATGCAGAGTCATGCAGCATGGAAACAGGCCCTTCGGCCCAACTAACTATTGCAAATGTTACTCCATTGATCAAGAAGGGAGGGAGACAAAAGAGGGGAAACTATAGGCTAGTTAGCCTGACTTCAGTTGTTGGTAAGATTTTAGAGTCCATTATTAAGGATGAGGTTTACTTAAAAGCATTCAGCGGGTCAGGCAGCATCTCCACTGACCCAAAACGACGACTATCCATGTGTACAAAGTACGCAAAAAGTTGCCACGTTTCTGGCGCCGATGAAGTTACAAAAGTACTCTTTGTTCTCAGTGGCGCCAGGTTCCTCATTCTTCTCGGCAGCCCCTCCCCCACTGTCCCTCATTGGTCAACATCTGACCATTGTGGGCTCCACCTTTCCTTGATCTCTCGTTTCCCTTTCCCCTGACAGTCTGAGGAAGAGTCTCGACCCGAAACGTCAACTATTCCTTTTCTCCAGAAATGCTGCCTGACCCACATGAGTTATTCCAGCCATCTACCCTCTTTGATCTCGGCGGCCCTCACCACTGGGTCCCTCTTTGTTCTCATCGGCACACCCCCATCGCCTCTCCGCAAATCTTTCTTTACCCAACAGCAAAACTGGTTCCAAAAGTTATACTTTAAAGTCTTTGGCACGGTCTGTTCCAAGGGCATGCCATTCACTTTGTCTGTAACTCATTTTCACCTAGCCCACAGTTAACAATGGCCTGCTTCCTTTATCATTGTTACTTTTTTGCATATCTTTCATTAATGTGTTTTATATCTCCGTCTTTATCTCTCGTTTCCCCGTCCCCTGGCTCTGTCTGAAGATGGGTCTCACCAAGAGAGTTGTGAATCTGTGGAAGGCAGTGGAGGCCAATTCACTGGATGTTTTCAAGTCAGAGTTAGCTGACTTGGGATATAAGGAAAAAGCAGGAACTGATTTTAGCTGATAGGCCATGATCATATTGAATGGCGGTGCTGGCTCAAAGGGCTGAATGGCCTACTCCTGCACCTATTTTTCTATGTTTCTATGACCCAAAACGTCACCTATTACTTTTCTCCAGAGATGCTGTCTGACCTGCTGAGTTACTCCAGCTTGTTCTGTCTACAGTTTAAACCAGCAGCTGCAGTTCCTTCCTACATTCACTTTGATAAGGCCATTTTCCCTTTTGCAATGAGTAACAGCAGTGGTGTTTTATTTCAACCAAAAACCTGAACAGATTGTAAGGTATAGGACCCTAAAAACTAACGTTCAGGAACAGCCTCTTCCCTACAGCCATTAGGCTATTCAATACTACAACCTTCAAATGAGCTCTGAACTACATGGACTATAACTGTTATTATTGCACTATTTTTGCTTGTTTGTTTTTTGTGCATGTCTGTGTATATATATGTGAGTATGTGTGTGTGTATATATATTAAATGTCATTGTGTATTGTGTGTCCTTTTTTGATTGTACTGCTGCTGACAAGTTAATTTCACTGCACTTTATTGTGTATGTGATGAATAAAAACTGATTAACCATATAACCATATAACAATTACAGCACGGAAACAGGCCATCTCGGCCCTACAAGTCCGTGCTTAACAATTATTTTCCCTTAGTCCCACCTGCATGCACTCATACCATAACCCTCCATTCCCTTCTCATCCATATGCCTATCCAATTTATTTTTAAATGATACCAACGAACCTGCCTCCACCACTTCCACTGGAAGCTCATTCCACACCGCTACCACTCTCTGAGTAAAGAAGTTCCCCCTCATGTTACCCCTAAACGTCTGTCCCTTAATTCTGAAGTCATGTCCTCTTGTTTGAAAACAAAAAAAAAATGATATGTATATACACACACTGAACTTTTTATCTCGTTTATTATATTGTTTACAGTTCCTATATGTTATGTTTGCATATTCTGTTGTGCAAGTAAGAATTTCATTGGTCTATATGGGACATATGACAATACAACACTCTTAACCTTCAGCGCGCATGTTCCTGGTTCAGCAGCACAGAGGCTTTGCAGTGAATGCAGGAATGCAGGGTCCGGGGTTCCACTAGGGGCCCCGGCTGCGCTGACTATGCGCCCGCTTGCGGGCTTCACGCTGCAGCCACGTCGCTGCTGCTCCTCCTCCCGTTGCCGTCATGGCGGCGTTGTGGTTTCTATCCACTTTATTCCTGGCGGTTTCCCTCTACAGTCTTTACCTAGCGGGTGCGAGCGTGGCTCTACTGCTGCTGCTGTTGTTGTTGTTGTTGGTGCCGGTCGTGTGGAGTCGCCGGCGGCGAGGCCGAGGAGGCAGCCGCCGCTCCGTCTGTGTGCTGGTGATGGGCGACCTGGGCCGCAGCCCCCGCATGTTGTACCACACGCTGTCGCTGGCCCGGCACGGCTTCAGTGTCACTGCTGTCGGCTATCCCGGTGCGTTCAAGACCAAGGCTAAACTAGCCACCTTTTACAAGTCATAGTGTGATACAGCGTGGAAACAGGCCCTTCGGTCCATCTTGCCCACACCTGCCAAACATGTCCCAGCTACTCAAGTCCCACCTGCCCGCGTTTGGACCATATCCCATCCAAACCTGTCCTATCCATGTACCTGTCTAACTGCTTCTTAAATGTTGGGATAGTCTCTGCCTCAACTACCTTATCTGGACGCTTGGAATGTACCCCTCAAATCTGGAACATATCTGGATTGTACCCCTCAAATTCCTATTAAATCTTGTTAAACTTATGTCCTCAATTCACCTATTCTGGGCAAGAATACTCTGCGCATCTACCTGATCTATTCCTCTCATGATTTTATACACCTCTAAAGAATAGAGTCCCACCCTACTTAACCTCTCCCTGTAGCTCAGACCCTCTAGTCCTGGCAACATCCTCGTAAATCTTCTCTGTACCCTTTCCAGTTTGACAACATCTTTCCTATAACATGGTGCCCAGAACTGAACACTTTTTATTTGTTTTTAAATTTCAAAATAGACTTTATTCGGGTAGTAAATATATACAATACGTGAACTGCGAAAAATTCATCCGTCATTCTCGGAGGCTATACAAATTGTTCAATACTGTGTTTATACATTTCTCAGATTTCACAAATCTGTCCCCCACCCGTTCCACTCATGTGGCCCCCTGGCGTGGGATACCTTCCCTGAACACAATACACTAAATGTGGCCTCACCAACATCTTAAGTGTGATGCCTTTTATAAGTGTGATGTCTCACCAAAGTGCTCCAATTAATTCTTACATATTTAACCGTATTTAAGTAAAGCCAATAACAATTAACACAAAATGCTGGAGTGACTCAGCAGGACAAGCAGCATCTCAGGAGAGAAGGAATGGGTGACGTTTCAGGTCGAGACCCTTCTTCAGACCTAATCAAGGTCTTCCTTCCTAAACAATTAACCGTACAATTAAATCAATCAAATGCCTTGTATTTGACTAAGTGAGGGGAACGCTTTGAGCAAACCCAAGATCACTTTCTTTAATTTGAGGCACTTAATTACAAACATGATTGTAATAATGTATTTATTTTGAGTTATGATTATGCAAGGATCTAGCAGGGTTCCCCTAATATTTCTCCAAAAATTCAGCATTTCTAACTTATTAATACTGCTGGCTGTGCATTCGAGCCAAAACCTAGACTTTTGGTGCTTAAACCTCACACATATTGGATTGATTTGTTTCTCGTCTTTAGTAATTTGCACTGGATGTGATATTTTGTATTTAATTTGAACAAACAATGCTGTAGGGTTTGGTATATTTGTTTTTACACATCGTTGTTTGATACTTGGGGCACAGTGTGGCAGCTGACAGAGCTGTTGCCTCACAGCACCAGAGCCCTGGATGCTTCCGGTTTTCTCCCACATTCAAAAGACATGTATGTTTATACGTTAATTGTCCTCTATGAAATTGCTGCTAATGTGTTGGAAGTGGATAAGATATTGGGATAGTATAGAACTAGAATGAACAGAGTGATTGATGGTTGGCATAGATTTGGTGAGCTGTTTCTTTAAACTCTATCTCTAAAGTTTGTTATTGAAATCTATCATTTCCAGATTTTTTTCAACTGTTTGAATTATGTTTTTCAGGTGCAAAACCTCATAAAGATGTTTTAAATAATGATAAGATCAAAATTGTCTACTTAACAGAAGTGAAGACAGCAACAAAATGTAAGTACTGCCATATTTGTTACACTAATTATATATGTCGGTTTAAATTGCCACATGTACTGAGATACAGTGAATAACTTTTTTGATTGTTACCCGGGTTAAACATCCATGTCATGTGTGAATACAATCAAACCATGCAGAGTAAAGGGTTACAGCTACAGAGAAAGAATGCAAGGGTTGCAATGAATTGGGGTAGCAGGTAGCAGGAAACTAGACTATTTGATATAACACTATTGTTGGAAAAATACAACAATCCATATTTTAAAAAGTAGTTGCAGGACATTTGGAAAATTGGAATACAAGTTTAGCTTATAAGAGGACCATTCAGTAGTCTGATAACAGCAGTTTGTTATCCTGAATCTGGTGATACACGTTTTCAGGCTTTTGCATCTTCTGCCCAATGGGTGAAGGGAGAAGGGGGAATGACTGGTGTACGAGTGGTCCTTGATTATGTTGGCTGCTTTTCCGAGGCTACGTGAAGTATACATATAATCGATGGAGGAGAGGCTGGTTTGCGTGATGGACTGGGCAGGATCCACAACTTTACAATTTCTGCAGATGTCAAACAATGATACATCCAATTGGATGTGTTCTATAATGTATCTGCAGATATTTATGAGTCAATTGAGACATGGTGAATTTCCTTTGTCATATGAGGAAGTAGAGTCATTGGTGTGCTTTCTTGGCCATGATGTCAATGTGATTGTACCAGAACTTAAAGTTCATGACCATCTTCACTTTAGCACTATTGATGCAGTCTGGGGCGTGATGGTGCCGAAGTAGCGATGAGGTTGTAGAGGAAGTAGAGGTTGAAAGCTTCAAGTTCCTCGGAGTAAATATCACCAGCAACATGTCCTGGACATATCAACGCAGTGACCAAGAAAGCATGCGTCTACTTCCTCAGATGGCAAAGGAAATTCAGCATGTCTCAATTCTAGGACATTCAGAGCCATACAGCACTGAATCAGGTCCCTTGGTCCACCTTGTCCAGGCTGGCCGTAATTGACTAATCCCATTTGGCTCTTAGCCCTCTAAACCCTTCCTATCCATATCTTCTTCTTGTGTTTGAGGCAGCAGAAGTCTACCTGTCTTTTAAACATTAGCCAAGGTTAATTGGCCACAGCTAATTTGCCCATAATGTAGCTAGGTTATGGGAGAATGAGGTGGGTGATGAAGGGCAAGTGAAATAAAAACGTTTTTACGGAAAAAAGTATTGCGAAAAGATTTATGGGATTACATTGAATATAGAACAGTACAACGCAGGGGCAGGCCCTTCGGCCCACAATGTCCGTGCTGAAAATGATCCGTTAAATTAATCTGTGCCTGCACTGAATTCATATCCCTACATTCCCTGCATATCCAAGAGTCAAGAATCTTTTATCATATGTCCCAGATAAAACAATTACGTTCTTATTTGCAGCAGCACAACAGAATATGTAAACATAGTACACTGTAAACAATATAATAAATACGAAAAAAAGTTCAATGTGCATACATGCACACACAAACATACACATAAAAAACTAACAAGAACAGTGCAATAATAATAATAGTCCTACGTAGTTCAGAGCTTATTGGAAGCTGTATTGTTTAATAGCCCAATGGCATTAGGTCATCAGGATATCCATGGATGTCCATGTGCCCACATGAAAGTCTCTTAAATGCCTTGTTGCCTGACAGCGTGTTCCAGGCACTAACCACTCTCTCTGTGTAAAAGCCCTGCAGATCTTCATTAAACTTTGTCACTTTCACCTTAAAGCTATGCTCTCTAGTCTTTGTCGGAGCCTCCATTGTATGTCCCTTGAGGGCCACGGAGGCTTTCCTATGCCTCCAAGATCCAGATGCCCCGTGCGATTCCATCTTTGTATACAGGCAAGGTTATTACAGATGTATGGAGAGTCTGAATAATGTTCCAGCTCCAGCATGATTACGCCAAACAATGCTTGGGAAAATTGCGTATGGAAAATATGTTTCAACTGCCATGTGGGCCAGTAATCAAGACATAAATTTAAGAGTACCTAGCCAAAAATATTGGAGAGGTGGAAATACAGAGGTCACATTGTAAAATCTATGCCTGGAAGAGTGATGGCAGGAGATTCAGTTGTAACTCCCAATAGGCTTGTGAAAGAGCAAATTTGTAGGAGTGTGGAGGAAGAGCATGGGAATGGGATTAATGAGATACCCCTATAAAAGCCGGCACAAGAAAAATGGGCCAAAAGACAAAAGTGTTTGAAATGCTTGTAGAGACATGTTGTTTACAAACTAACACATTTTATTATTAATATTAAAATGTCAAAGAAAGCAATTTGAACATTCCAAATTAACTCAGATTTGACTTTAGTTAAAAGCAAAAAATGTGTGTGATGCAAAGATAATTTAAAATGTTTTGTAACCACTGTTTTCAAAGGGTTGAGATTTGTTTTAAATTTTATAGTTGGACCAAAGATGTTTCAATATGGGGTCAAGATCTTTGTGCAGACGTTGCAAATATGTTATGTCCTCTTAAGGATTGATCCACCATCGTACATGCTGTTGCAGGTAGAAGATTTACTCTTTTTGGCTTTCTTTTCTCTGAATTATAATAAATTGATAAGATTAAATTTTCTATGCTTTTTTTTTTAACAATTTCAAACAGAATCCTCCAGGCCTTCCTGCTATTGCAGTTGTGTGGGCAGTATGTTTGTTAAGAGGAAGTAAATTTATTATTGACTGGCATAATTATGGTTACACTATTATGGGACTGACACATGGAGATCATCACCCGATTGTGCTGATTGCCAAATGGTAAGCACAGAATGATTTTCTATATGTAGTTTTGATTTTTTTTAAACGTCTTATTATGGCTGTTCTATACACTGTTTACTTGAAGAATCAGTAAATTTTATTGTTTTGCACAAATACAAAATTAAAGCCCTGTCCCACTGTACGAGTTCATTCAAGAGCTCTCTCGAGTTTAAATAAAAAATCAAACTCATGGAAGCACGTAGAATGTACGTAGCGGGTACGTCGAAGCTCCGGGACGTCTCTTAGCGGCTCGTAACGCTAACGACAAGTACTCGGGAAATGCGGTAAGCTCGGGAAGACTCGTGAAGATTTTTCAACATGTTGAAAAATGTCCACGAGAGCCCCGAGTACCTACGAGCGGCCATTACCGTAAATCTCCGAGTTCGAATCGGGGCAAACTCGGGAGAACTCTTGAATGAACTCATACAGTGGTGCAGGACTTCTATGTACTTTAGGGGCATAACCAAGTAAGAAATTCCCTGCAGTTAATGTGAATGTGGTATTTCTTCAAGAGGTCTTGAGCATCTCCTTCCATCTTTTCCTCTGCTTCCCAGTAGTCCTTTCCAATGACAGAGTTAAAAATAGATTCTGTTTTGGGATCCTGTTATCAGGCACATGGCCAATATGGTCAGCTCAATGGACCCGATGAATGCAAATAGAACCTGGGAGAAGACACTGATGTTGGTTCATTTTTCTCCCCAGTGAATTTAGAGGATTTTGCAGATACAGCAATGATCAGATTCAGTTTCAGTTTAGTTTATTGTCACATGTACCGAGGTACAATGAAAAGCTTTTGTTGAAGTGCATTGCAGGAAGAGGGCAGAGATTATTGCTGCCCAGTAGACCACAAGTTTAGCTTGTAACACGTGGATGTTAGTGTACAGGGAGCACAGAAATGGGTCTCTGAACCGTAACACCTTTCATTCTCTCACTCATCAAAAATATTCTGTGTTCATATTTTTTCTACCTCAGTGGATAATATTACATTTTGCCACATTGTAATCTATTTATGCATTGATTTTGTTTTTAAATAGGTATGAGCATTTTTTTGGAAAGCTGTCTGATTCAAATCTGTGTGTTACTGAAGCCATGAAAGAAGACTTGAACACAAACTGGAATATTAAGTGAGCATTTATACTTTAACCATAGTAAGCAGAATTGACTAGAATTTCTTAAAAAATCATAATAGTCATACAGCACAGAAACAGGCCTTTAAGCCCCCAATCAAGATGCCCCATCTAAGCTAGTCCCATTTCCCATGTTTGGCCCATATCCCTCAACCTTTCTGATCCACGTATGTCTTCAGCATTAGTCTGTTTTATAAACCCAGTTCATTATGCATTCTTTAATTGGGTGGCTTCAATTAGTGTCATTATTTATTCCCGCAATGTATAGATCGGATGTCTATTGTGTCATTGTGAGCTGCTTGTATTTTGTGGCTGAGTTTTGAAATGTTAATGTTTCTGGCTAATAATTAGTTTTTAGGAAGGTTCCTGGTTACATCAAGTCAGGTTGTGGAGTTAAGTATGAAAAGGTAGAATTCTAAAAATTATATATTAGTCAGAAGTTGGTCAGTATTCCAACCTAATTACCAAACAAACAGCCAGCTCCGATTCTAATTTTCAATTGATATTTAATTGGACAGAATGCTTCAGTTCTAGTAATTTCCAAAGTAAAATACAAATAGCACCTTAATATTAATTTTTGTTCCTAAGGAGTGCTATGAAGAAGCACTTATAATCCTAATGCCTACATTAGGTTTTGCCAAGACTGTTTCAAATATGGACCAAATTGCTTAATTCCAGAGGTGAGGTTAAATGATTGCTCTCGACATAAAGGCTGCATTTGACTGAGTCCGATATCAAGGGGCCTCGGAAAAACTGAATTTAACTACATCAATGGTTGAAGTCGT
Source organism: Amblyraja radiata (assembly GCF_010909765.2). Taxonomy (NCBI): domain Eukaryota; kingdom Metazoa; phylum Chordata; class Chondrichthyes; order Rajiformes; family Rajidae; genus Amblyraja; species Amblyraja radiata. Next base: position 32,383,328 of record NC_045977.1, on the reverse strand, counting down.
ACCTCGTACAAAAAAGATAGTTGTGGTCGTCAGAGACCGATCATTCTAGTTCCAGGACATCACTACCGCCTTTCTTTAGGGCAGTGACACACCTTTCATTATAAGGTCAGATATGGAGCTGTTTGCTGATGATAGCAAAATGTTTAATTCCATTCACAACTCCTGAGCAAATAAAACAGGTCATTCAACATTCAGACCTATTTAACAATTCAGGTATGGGCTAATGAGTTGAAAGTAATATTATGCATGTAACGATGATCATCTCCAACAAGAGAGCATTTAATTACCTTTTGTTAACACAGGAACATGATGGATTATTCCACCAGCCTAAATTAATGCAACTTCAACAATATACAGGACATTGAAACTTGTTTGATTGGCACTCGCTAAACATTCATTCTTCCCACCTTCTGCACAATGATTACAGTATTTATCACCTACAAAATGCACTCAGTTACTCACCCAGGTTCCTCTTACAGCATCTTCCAAATCTGCAACCTATATCACCAAGAAGGACAATGGCAGCACGTGCATGGGAACAAATTACGTGCAAGTTCTCCATTCTGACTTGGAAGTATATCGCTGGCCCTTCATTGCTGGGTCTAAGTCGTGGAACTTCCTCCCCAGAAGCACCATGGGATACGGCCTCCACCAAAATGACTGCAACAGTTCAATAAGACAGTGCGCCATTACCTTCTCACGACCATTATGGATGGGCAATAAATGCTGGCCTCGTCAACACCACCCAGATCTCAAATATGAATAATTAAAAAGAAGAGAAATCATAATTCAGAGTTTTTAGCAGTATGCTTTTCTAGACATTCAATGACCATTTTACTTGGGTTAATTTTCTGTAGAACTTTGAGTGTGCTTCTCTATTTTTCTAAAAAAGCTATGTTTTTTTTTAACAGGGCAATCACTTTATATGACGCCCCGTCTCCCATTTTCAAAGAAACTCCTCTTGAATTGCAACATAAGTTGTTTAAGAAGCTTGCTAAGGATTTTGCACCATTTAGAACAAGGTATGTTGTATATGTGTGATGAAAATGTTAAACACATTTTGTTTATTAAATATGTGGTAGCAAAGTAATCTTTTTGTATGATATTTTTATTTCAAAATAGATATAGAAAATAAACTTATTATATGACTATCAACTTCCAAAACCTTTATGGGCAAGTAGATCTACTTAATGACACCATTTTACAGTTTCAGACACTGGATAACAATGTATATTTGGTGTTAAATTAGGATTGAATCTGTGCCTTCCAATTTGGAACAGACAGCCTTTACAGAACTGAATGTTAATACTGGAGATGTATCATATGTCCAAGGAAGACCAGCATTGCTGATGAGCAGTACTAGCTGGACAGGTAATATTTTTCTTTAAAAAAATAACCAGTCCGATTGTGCTGTTTGGTGTGCATACTACTGATTGGATCATTATATATGTCAAGTGAAAATAGTACATGATGGAGTGATGAGAGGGATACCACTGGATATAATCTTAGAAGGACTAGAAAGATGGAACAATAGAAAATAGAGATGATATATGGCATAGAGGGGATATGGGGAGAAGGCAGGAAGAGGGCTTGGTTTAGTGCTATTGGCACATAGCGAAACCTATAAGCGAGTTCCTTATTCCGAAAAATGCAAGGAATCATGGGATTTGTCAAAGGTCGGGGGGGGGGGGAAGAGAGATCGGGCGGGGGAGAGACCGGCTCTCATCCGCAGCCAGGATCGAACCTGAGCCCCCGGCGCCGCAAGCGCTGACGAACAGCCAATTGACCGTCCTCGGTTCTTTCCCCCCCCACTCGAGTGTCCCATCCCAGCCAGCGGACGTCCGGACCGACGGGACGCCGGCCCCCAGGCCCACAGCAAGCACGGAGAACCCACAGCCAGCACCAACTCCAACCCAGCTCTGACTGCAGAGGAACCCGCCCCCAATGGGCTGCTACGGCGATGTGCCAGTTCGCCCCTGCCCTCCCTCAGTTGCCACCCCAAGTACAAGACGTACCTTCCACACCACCGGCTTCTGCTCCTACAGTACCCGCTGCCACTTCATCCACAACCCCAAGGAGGAACTTGGGCCCGGCCTCGCCTGCGCCAGAGCGCCAGCCTGGGCTCAGCCTCCTCCGGCCCTGCACAAGACTGTGCCGCGCTGCGGGCGGCCTTCAGCCCCGACCTGAAGTTGGAGCTGGCCCAGACATTGGGTTTGGGGCTGGGCAAGGGAGAGGGAGGAGGTTGTTGCTGCCGCCAGCACCACTAACAGCAGCTCCAGCGGATGCCCGGCAACTCAAGAGCACCCTCAGCGACGCGCCGACCCTGACCCCGGAAGAAACGCAAGCCTGCACACAATGTAGCACCACTATTGCTGAGACTTTTAGCTTGTGACCTATGACCTGGGCATGTGCAGTCGAAATACCGAACTTGCTTATTTGCATCACCTATTTTAATATTTATCCATATTAACTTAAGATGTGCTAAAGCTTGACTTATGGGTCCGATAGATTCCTATGTGGCCCAAGAAGAAAGCTCCTTGGCTTCACCATAATGGATTATCCTTCTTTGATTTGCAGAGGATGAAGACTTCTCCATTCTATTAAAAGCTTTGGACGGTAGGTTTCTGATTATTTTTCTTTCTGTTTAAATATGAACATTATTTTTAAGGGATTTTATATGTACAAGTATTAAATGAAAAATTATGGAAGGATTGCACATTTTTGTATTACTCTAAGCATCTTTTTCTGTTTTCCTTTCAGAGTATGATGGACTGATAACCGCTGGTATGAAATTGCCATCCCTGGTTTGTGCTATTACAGGTATATTTCGGAACAGCATCCTTTCTTCCTCATTCCTCTCGGAAAACTCTTAATTACTGATTTTCTTCACTGCCCCAAACCGTACCTTCTTTCTCACTCCACCTTCTCCCATCTATCCTCTTTCTTTTCCTCACTGGCCTGGACTTGCAGTGGGGAAGTCACGCACCTTCAGCAACCAACTCCAATGTAAAAATGTTTACGTTTATTTTGTTTTTCAGGAAAAGGTCCACTAAAGGAATTCTATAAGCGTGTCATTGAAAAAATGCACTTTAAGCATGTTGATATTTGCACTCCATGGCTGGAAGCAGAGGACTACCCAGTGCTGCTAGGTACAATCGCTTTTAATATGCAAGTGTTCTATTAGGAATATTTTTTATATTTTTTAGCGTTACTTCACTATCAGACCTGATTGAGGATGATAGCATGAGAGATCTTCCAATATGTCATAATAGTTTATGTATTTTGTCATATTTCAGGGAACATAGCTGAGCTTATTGAATATTAATATTTAGTAGTAACAGTTTATAAAGATGAAGAACTTTGTATCCATAGAAATATTGGTAACTTGTGATCATTCAGTGATTTAGATTCCTGAAGATGTTGAAGGAAAATATTTTTTTAGAATATTTAATGCTGAAATAGAAGTTCCATAATGCAATGGAAGTAAACATTTATTTTAATGCAATTTTCCATATCTTAAAGATTGTAATCATTTTAATAGGATCCGGTGATTTAGGAGTTTGTCTACATAAATCAAGCAGTGGGCTAGATTTGCCAATGAAGGTAGTAGACATGTTTGGCTGTCGTTTGCCTGTGTGCGCTCTTGATTTCCAGTGGTATGTATAAGGTGAAATAATACATTTATCATTCTTCCGTTCACCTCAACAACTTTTATTTCAAGCATGCAGAGCTGGCTGCAGTTCATCTATGACTGTTGTGTGACAGTTCAATACAAACTTTCTTCACAGTATTCGGCTTTATATCCCATTCCCAAGAGCACCAAACTGCATCTTTGGAACAAGCATATTCTCACACATCTTTTATTCAGAATGGGTTCACCCATTCCTTCTTTCCAGTTGCTGCCTGTCCCACTGAGTTACAACAGCATTTTCTGTCTATTTTCAGCATTTGTATGCCTTTTTCAACTTCTGTCTCAGACTCCTAGCAGCCCTCTTATCACTAATCTCTTCATTCTGTGGTAATTGAGATAAATTGTAAAGTTCCTCCCATTATTTTACAGTCTACCAGAACTTGTGAAACACGAAGAAAATGGTCTAATATTTAAAAATGCTCATGAACTAACTGAGCAACTAAAGGTAAAGTCTTCTGTATTTGCAATGAAAGAAAGTAGATTTTCAATGTTAAAGATTATTTTGAATTTTTATTCTACCACCTGTGCTGGCAACACTTTAAAACTTTGGGTTCTGCAATATCCCATGAATAATTAGGTACAAGAGTTTGGTTAATAACATTTAATATTTTATTCAGGTTAAAGATTTTATGCCATTCTTACATTGATGCAGCAAACATCAAAATTAATATTCCAAATAACATAATATACAGATTTGTTATCTTAATTTACTTGCACAATCTTCTACAACAATCTCACATGTAACTGTCTATAAACCTGCCCTAAACTAAATTTGTCCAGTCTTGCAGTACACATAGACGTTGCCCCTTAAAGATTGGCTACCAGTGTGGTAAATTATTAAAACATTCTATGAATTTGTCTGACTGATGTACAATTGTGTACGTTAATCCTTGCCATGGATGTATTTTCTCCAGGATATTTTTTTATTATATACATATATCTATGCTTACCCCACATCGTTACATTTTGTCTGTTATTGCAATAATTAATTCTAGAGTTTAACTTCAGTGCCCTTTTTTAACCAATGTTCTTCTGAAGAAGGGTCTCGAACCAAAACGTCACCCATTCCTTCTCTCCAGAGATGCTGCCTGTCCCGCTGAGTTACTCCAGTATTTTGTGTCTACCTCCTTTATGTACAGCAGCTCAATGTAATACACAAAAATGGCTGGAAAGGTTAAGATTATTTTTGGTACAGAAGATTAGAAGGTGATCCAGTGAAGATCGATAGGTCAAAATTGGTTTATTTTTGGATGAATTAATGTGTTAAAAAAGGAGGAAGTATTTGCAGGGAGTAAAGAGTGGTAGAAATTAGTGAATTATTAGGTAAGGTACAAATCTCAGACCAAATGTTTAAGAAACTTACCATTCATGGTGTAGTGAGAAATTTATGTTGAGCTTGGATGTCAGTGTTAACAAGTATTGCGAGGGAATAGGACGTTGTAAAACTGATAATTTGGTGTGTGATGATGGATGCAAGGAAGAAATCTGCAGGTGTTCCACAAGAATAAAACGGTGATATATTCAACGAATAGCCATCAATAAATGTATGGACAGAGAGGGCAGTGAATTCACTGAAGAGGGAGCAATGGGAACTGAGGTGATGACTAAAATCAAGAATGTTACATTCATAGAATGAAGATCAACTGACAAGACCAGTATTTATTGCCCTTCCCTAATTGCCACTTGCAAAGTGGTACAGTAATGATAATCTACCATACTGTTAGGTAGGAGAAAATAAATCATTTGGTCCTGCTACTATTTCCAAGTCAAGATATACATGACTTGTTTATGAGCCACCCATGTCTCTCTGGGTGGTGTGGTGTGCATTTACTGGAGACTGTAAATGCCTAAAATGTTGCATCTTGCTGCCAGTCAGGCTGCTTTGCCCTAAAAAGAGTGAATCTACATTTTGTTGCAAAATTACATGCCCAAGCAATTCATCATGTCCCTTGTATCAACATACAAGCACAGACTACTGGGGCTGCTATGTGTGGTTTTATTGTTATTTGTGAAAGCACTGGGCTGCGACAGTCATAAGAGAAGAGACTAATCTGAATTAAAAACAATGGGTATTACCTAAGGTTGGTATCATAGTAAAAGGCTTATTAGTATCAGTTGAAATTCTTTAGGTAGGCTTTTATTGATAGCAAAAAAAGTGTTTTTATATAAATGCAAAATAGCCCCTATATTTTGAAATTTGGCAATGACACATTTAACCTTTTTGATTTTGATTTAAAATTTGAGCTATATGCGCAATTCTATCTAAACCTTTTCTATCTTTAGCTAATGACGTATGTTATTTTCAGCTTCTCTTTACAGACTTCCACAATGAAAGAAAAAAACTTGGTATATTTAAAAGAAACCTGAAAGAATCCAAGATGGTTCAGTGGGATGAAAATTGGGATGATACAGTACTTCCTCTGCTGCCAGCAAGTGACTGAAATCTGTGATCACTACTGAAACTAATGATTAGGTTTGGCCATTTCGATAGTTTATTTCTGGCAGATCATAGAATACCATGGATAAGAAAGTCCAGTGTGAAGATGATGCTGGAACATTTGATTTTTTTCCAATGAACGTTGAATTTCTGGATTATCAATTTTAAATGACCACATTTTCAAAAAAAAATGGCAGCTTGAAAATCTTGTTGTTTTGAAAGACATAGTACTTTTCAAATGGGCTGTCAAGCTACATTAAGTTAAAATTATTGTTTGTCTGATATTTCTCTTTTCAAAAGCTACTAAGAAAAAAGTATCCACGCTCTTGCTGTTTTTCACAATGTGTGGGTCAAGATTCTTCGAACGGGAAACAATTTTATTTTGCATTCCAGCATTTTGGACATCAAGTTCCATAGCATAATTTAAGCAACTCTATTTTTGTGCACTTGTTGTATGGAAACACCTCAGTGGAAGGTCCTTTCATCTTGTAGTGTTCAATTCCAACTTTATCTGTTTTAAAAAGAACATGTGTCACACATCTTAAAATGAATTAAATCAAGAAAGATGACGGTTGTGGGGGGGAGGTGGTTAAATTAGAATATAAAGAACAATTCTAGCTTGTGAAGCCTGTGATTAATGGTATAATTTCCTTGGTTAGATGAAGGGGATTGTAGAGGTAAACATAATGAGGAAAACTTGTTCTGGTCAGTGAGTTGGTTTGCCGGTGAGAGAGATGGGCAATAATTATGACATTTAAATACAATGACGAGAACTCTTAATGGCAGGAGATTGGCAGTTATTTTTGGAGAAATATTAAGTTTGTACAGGTGAAAGAACAGTAGATCTGTCAAGAGAATATGGCTCGGCTTTGAAAGGCAAAATTACATTCAAAGATTTAAATAGTGGTAGAAAATAGTGTGACAATATATCAGATTTTTTTTAAGGGCATTGAAAGGAAGGGTGACTGATGAGCAATTTAATGGTACTGAAGTAGAGGGCAACTAATAGGAATATAAATGATATGGTTTTGGATGCAGAACATTTGGATGCTCTGTTCATTTTGACAAAATAATAAAATAGCTTGATTTGTATTTTGTTTCATAATTGTTGTTCTGGCCAAATCACTAAAGATTGTGATTTTGGGAAACAAATGAGGGCACATAAAATGCAGCCCCAAGCCTGTATCAGATTGGTCTCTGATGGAAATGGTTATTGGAAGAATCTGAACAATTGCCACATTAGTAATTACCAGCCACATACCAAGCTCCATTTTGAATTGGTGATACGTCTCCGGATTACGTATGGTAGACCCCAAATATACAACAGAACTTGTTTTCCTCGTTCCATCAGTTGTAGCAACAAGTAGTTTCTTCAATACAGAAACCAAGCAGATGACCACCTCAGGATCATAAATTATATCTTTTTTAAGAGAATAAAATAGGTTAACATACACTTTAAATTGCAGTCTATTAATAATAGTGAAAGAGTGGGGGAAAATTAGGATTTCTACATTTCCAATGTAGTGTGTCTTATATTACACAGTGTCCTTTATTACCTATATGCTTACTATTTTTTGTATTATAAATGAGCAAAGTGGTTTCTCTAATTTTGAAAGAATAGCCACATTATAAATATTATAGTTTTTGGCAAAGATGACATTAAACCCAAATTCACTACATGGCACAATCAATCACATGCTACATGATCGATGCTCTAATTTTATCAGACTGAATCCTTGGCATGGAAGGCTAATGAAACCATGATAAAACTTACAGGAGAACATTCGGAATATTAAAACGGTAGGCCGCTTAGCTCTTCTAAATTTGATCTACTATTTAATAAAATCACGGCTGCTCTCACGTAACTGTCCTTACTAAAAGGGCTTGTATTTGCATAGTTCACTTCAGTCTCTCAGGTCATCCCAGAACATAACTACAAATAAGGGATATTTGAGCATAGTCATGACTGCAATCTAAGATGCGTAGCTGCAACACAAATTAAAGGATAATTTGTGATAAACATTGGCAAAGACATCACCTCTTTGTGTCCATGGTAGTGCTTTGGGTTATTTTACATACATCGTAGGAGGGCAAATGCAACTTTGGTTTAACCTAACATCCAAAAGACAACATTACTGCTTCAATACAGTTCTGAAGCCTTGGTCTAGATTTCACATTCCTGCCTCTGCAGCTTTCTGGCTCAATAGATGGAGTGCTTCCAATTTAGGCATGACCATCATTTCATTTGTGAGGTGCGGCTGGAATCACCCACCTTGCTCAACGTTTGGTCTAGCCATGGCTTTTTATTGTTTTCATTTTTATCCCTTTTGTATTCAACTCCTCTAGATTATGAAGGCCAACATTACAACATGAGACATGCAGAACAAGTTTTGTTTCAATCCGACTGACATCACCTCGTTCCCCTCAGATGTCTAAAGAAGGGTCCCAACCTGAAACGTCACCTATCCTTTTTCTCCAGAGGTGCTGCCTGACCCGCTGAGTTACTCCAGCTCTTTGTAATGTATTGCCATAGCTTCCTGCTCTTATCCTGATTTAGAAACTTGCATCAACTTTGCTGCCAAATTTACAACCTATCATTTTAAGGTTATCCATCTTAGATTCCTCCCTTAATTTACTAGAGATAGGATAGAATTCTTGTAAACACTGTCCTCTGTGTCACACTATTACCTTGATTACATTTCCTCTAACCCTATTGCCTGCAAGGAGCAGTTTCCATTCTCCTATTTTGTCCATCTGTCACTTCTTTACAGACAAGACAATTTTTAATTCCTGTACTTCCAATATTACTCAATTGTGGCTTCTCTGCCACACATGACTGGGGCCTCAATTCTATCTGTTCCGTTTCCTAGACCTGCCCTTACCCTTTCTTTTCCTGTTAGAAAAAGGATTGATTTCCACGTCTATTTGGGGCCTGTCATCTATGTTTTGAATAGCGTCAAGAAGCTGTGGAAATTATATGCAATTTTGAGCACCATAAAATATATAAAACCAAACTTTCATAATTGAAAGGAAATGGTTAGTTAGATTAGAACTCACTCTCATGTCCTCTGGCTTTAGATAATATTTTTTTCTCTTTTTGTTCTTGTAATTAGCTCAGGATAGTCTGAATCTTATTCAGAATAAGTACATACAATACTTAGGCACAATGAAGAAAATTACTAACCTGTAAAAAAATTACCTACCTGTTGCCATAATAATATCCGATTGAATCTCTGAAATCAGTTCTTGTGTAATTTCTCCCCAGTCCAATCGGAAAATGGTAACTTTCGAACTTTGGATTTCTTCAGATCCACTGTTACTTTTGGTCTCTATTTCACATTCTTTTGAGTTCCAGGTGTCAGAATCTATTAGCAGATTATTTCTAATAATATTCTTCCGGAGTTGCTTAAGTACATTAGGATGACAGTCACTGAATATGTAGCGTTCCGGGTTGCAAGTCTTGCAAATGGCAATTCCAGCAAGACCAATTCCACTACCCAACTCCAAAATGGTCCTGATACAAAGTGATTAGACACATTGTGATTAGATAGATCTAAACAATTAGATACATCGTGAGTAGATCATTAGCCACATGTTGAAGACTGATAATTATCCAAACAATTTATTTTATTTTGAACAAGCCTCCAAGCAGTTTCTAATTCACATGTAACCTTGAATGTTATGGTACCCAGTTAAATTTGCACTGACAAAAAAACTTAGTTGAAGAACATGTAATTGGCAAGACCATATTTGGAGTACATTGTGCAGTTCTGCTCATCCAGTTATAGAAAGGATGTCATTAAAGTGGAGTGGGTGCAGAGAAGATTCACAAGGATGTTACCAGGACTGGAGGTCTTGAGTTACATGGAGGGGGTGGATAAGCTGGGGCTGTTTTCACTGGAGCCTAGGGGGCTGAGGAGCAACCTTACAGAGGCATATGAAATCATGGGGTATAAATAAGGTGGATGTTCCCTAGGGTCAGGGAGTCTAAAACAATGGGGCAGATTCAATGCAAGAAGGAATAGCTCTAAAAGGATATGAGGGGCAACATTTTCAATGCAGGTGGTAGTCTTTATATGAGATGAGCTGCTGGAGAAAGCTGTAGAGGCGGGTACAACATTTACATTTAACATTACAACATTTAAAATACATTTAGACAGAAACATGGATAGGAAAGGTTTCGAGGGATATGAGCCAAACACAGGCAAATGGAACTAGCTCAGAAAAATATTGTAGGAGCCATTTATGCTTAAGTCAGTATATTATAGCCATGTCTAGATATTTCTAATTATCTGTATGTACACTGGTAGGGGGGATTTGATATGTAGAGGGGTGTGTGTCTACATCTGGAGAGGCTTGCGCAGACTCAGAGATTTAGTTTAGTTTGCCTCGAGGGATGGTGAGGTCAAGTTTTTATCAGGATCTCAATCACGTTCATGAGACGCCACACAGACGAAAGTTTGTAAGAACGAAAAGTTATGAATTACTTCTTTGTTTTGTACTACAATAAATACTAATTAATTAAGAGACAATGACTGGAGGATTTGTTTCTTACTATATGCAATGTGAGTGCGGCGAGTGCATAAGCAATGTCTCCACCACATCCCAGAAGAAGTAATGGCTATCGAAGTTGGACTTTGAGAAGGTATAGAAACTGCCAAATATCTTGGTCAGCTTGGACAAGTTGGCCCAAAGAGTCTGATTCATGCTGTGAGTTTATGACTACATATGAGGAATGACCTATCGTCTTTGGCGAGTTCCTCAAAAATAATTGAACAAGTCGAGGCCATATCCAGATACCTCCTTATAAAACATGGGGGATTGTATTGAAAGCTACAATGATTTAAAAAGGGAACGATTTGCATGGGTTGGAAGGAAGGGTGACTGATGAGCAATTTAATGCTACTGAAGTAGAGGGCAACTAATAGGAATATAAATGATATTGAACCCATAAAATGTACTTAAGGACAGCGAGAAGATATAGTCCCTTTTCACAGGAATTAAATCCATTTCCATGGTAGCCATTTTTCTAATGCCAACAATTCTGACCTGCAGTTAAATACTTCAGGGTTTTCCATCGCCCATTCTGCAAAGTACAGTGCAGCTTCCCATGTGACCAGACCCGTGGTTCCTTCAGAGATTACTGCCACATTTTCAGCAAGGGTAATGTTCTTTCCTGACAACTGAACAATGATTTTCTTTTTTAAAAAAAAAGTCAAGACACTGAAGTATTCCTTTCCCATTGCTCATTTTTGCACAATTAAATTACAAGATAATAAGAAATTATTTCACGCATTTCAACCTAACAACCAGGATGTATGTAAGGGGAATGAAGGCTTAGCCTCATCCTAATACTCTGATGAGATTACATCAGACACACACAAGCACACACACATGATAAACAATAACAGTATGAATGGGCAAGCACCACTGCCAAAGTAACAAATTGAAAGTCCTACATTGGCATATTGACAAGCAAAATGGGCAAGTAAAATATTCAAAAGGAGAGATGGAGTTATTTTGATTATCTTCTCATTAACTAAAGGAACATAGGCAATTCCACTGTATAATGAAATGATTAATATGAATCTTAACTGCCCTTGTACCATAACCCTCAATATTCTTTGCCACAAATTTGTTCTCCAGACTGGTAAAAGATATATGATTTTTGACATGGATCGGTTCTGGGACCAATGTTGTTCACCAATTACACAAATGTTTTCATTCATGGTGCAGAAGATTAGTAGATGAGATACACCATTGATAGAATTTATTGAGAAATTCATGAACAAATTAAAAGACATCAACAAGTTTGCCAAAATGTACCACCAGGGGGCGCCGCACGATTAGCAGCCCCGCCAACAGTCTGTTTTTTGGTCTATTGGGGGAAACCTTTTTTTTAGTTTCTTACCTTGCCCGAGATGCGATTGTTTTCCGGATCGCATCTCTGGTTGCTCTGCGACCTACCATAGATGGAGCTGGAGGCCTCCTTGGACTGACTTTGAGCCCCACCATGGGGCGTGGACTTAACATCGGAGTCGATCCCTTGCCTGGGATTGCTCCAACCGCGGCCTGCGGACTTTACCATTGAGAGCTCGCAGTCTCGGGAGAGGCCGAGTCAGGAAGCTCCAATGACGCAGAGCCTCGACCAGCCCCGACGCGGGGTCCGACCACTGGTGCGAGGGAGCTGACATCCCCCCTGATGCAGGAGCTGATCGCCCCGATGCGGAGAGCCCAAACGCCGCCAGCTACGGCAGTCAAGATCGTCCCGTCAACGGAGGGCTCAAGGCCTCCGACCGTGGGAGAGTAAAGAAGGGAAGAGATTTGAACTTTTTTTCACCATCCATCACAATGAGGAATGTGGAACAGTCACTGTGGTGGATGTTAATGTTAAAATGTATTTTGTGTGTTACATTCCTTTTTATTTGTATGACTGACTTGGCAAATGAAATTCCTCGTAAGTTGCAAAACATACTTGGCTAATAAAGTATTATTGTGATTGTGAATGTTTAACGATGGATGGATGACAATAGAAATAAAAGTGTTGTTTTGGTAGGTGGAATATTAATGCCACATGGCCATCAGGAAATTAAAGTCTAAATGGAGCACAAGATCAAACTGCCCCAGATGAATGGATAGAATCATTAAAAATTATGAAACAAATTACAGATCAGAAGTACTTAAAGGAGCAACCACAGTTCTGGAAAAAGGTCTTGTGGACAGATGAGACGAAGATTAACATATCAGAGTGATGGCAAGAACAAAGTATGGAGGAGAGAAGGAACCGCCCAAGATCCAAAGCATACTACCTCATCTGTGAAACACGGTGGTGGGGGTGTTATGGCCTGGGCATGTATGGCTGCTGAAGGTACTGGCTCACTTATCTTCATTGATGATTCAACTGCTGATGGTAGTAGCATAATGAATTCTGAAGTGTATAGACACATCCTATCTGCTCAAGTTCAAACAAATGCCTCAAAGCCCATTAGCCGGCGGTTCATTCTTCAGCAAGCCAATGATCCCAAACATACTGCTAACGCAACAAAGGAGTATTTCAAAGCTAAAAAAGTCAATTCTTGAGTGGCCAAGTCAATCACTCGATTTGAACCCAATTGAGCATGCCTTTTATATGCTGAAGAGAAAACTGAAAGGGACTAGCTCTCAAAACAAGCATAAGCTAAAGATGGCTGCAAACAGGCCTGGCAGAGCATCACCAGAGAAGACACCCAGCAACTGGTGATGTCCATGAATCGCAGACTTCAAGCAGTCATTGCATGCAAAAGATATGCAACAAAATACTGAACATGACTACTTTCATTTACATGACATTGCTGTGTCCCAAACATTATCGTGCCCTGAAGTGGGGGGACGATGTATAAACACTGCTATAATTTCTACATGGAGAAACCAAAATGTATAAAAATGCCCTTTATTCAAATCTGACAATGTGCACTTTACCCACATATGATTTTTTTTCTATTACAAATCTCAAATTGTGGAGTACAGTGGCAAATAAATAAATGATGGGTCTTTGTCCCAAACATTATGGAGGGCACTGTATGCTAAATAATATGTACTAGTTTTACAGTTTTACATTATTAATGTTACGATAACTTGAATGATTTTACTCTTATTAATTGTGTCAGAAATATTTTATAATAGAATGAGTTGTACACTAACCAGAAAATAGTTCTTGTAACACATCAGTGAATCTTCTGATCTTAGCACTTCACCCAGTGCATCATACAACTCATCTAGAGGCTCAGCTCCTTCCCTTTCATGCTAGATTGAGAAAAAAATCATTTTAATGGATTAAAATTTTACGGGGAAAATACACTAATAGTATCCTAGAATATAGAAACAAGGAACTGCAGATGCTTGTTTACAAGAAAGACACAAAGTGCTGGAGTAACTCAACGTGTCAGCCAGCCTCTCTGGAGAAAATGGGCAGGTGATATTTCGGGTCGGGACTCTTCATCAGTCTCCAGCACTTTGTGTTATCTTCTGATAACATCCGACAACTGCACCAAGTACACTCAATGGGATTTGCCATTAAGCAAATGTGCCATACATTGTAAAATTCCGTTACAGAATAACCGGCAGTGCATAAACTAGCATATTACTCATTTCAAGTAGGTTCATATTTATATTTTATGATAAAAAATTACTCAATTTACAGCACCCACAGGTTTCTGACTGGAAATAATAATGAATAGTCTGTTGTAAAGTTTTTATTATTAGTTCAGCATTTTTTTCCCTGCATTCTTCAAACCATGTTTACTGTAGTTGAAAAGAACATACCTTTTTAATCAGCTCCGATAGAAAAATTCTTCTGTACTTCACCGACGGAGGATATTTTTTGCTAAGCGGATGAAAAACTGTCTAATAAAATAATTTGAAAAATAGGATGATACGCAAGTTGTCTCAGTATTTTCCCCATCTCAAATCACACACCACAATACAATTTAAGAAGCAATTAGACATGGATATGACCGGTTTAGATGGGATATGAGCCAAACGCAGGCAGGTGGGACTGGTGTAGATGGGACATCAGTGTGGGCAAGTTGGGCTGAAGGGCTTGTTTCCAAAGATCTTATAGCGGAGCAAGATAGGCTACTGCGAAATGCAATGGGCTGACGTGTAGTACGCTATGGAGGGGATCATGGCCATTTTAGTAACCTGAGCCTACCTGACCCGACCCGACTCGCAGTGTAATCAATGTTGCGGGGCAACAGCTTGTGTGGGTTAGATTCATAAATCTGTCAGTCCTACTTGCTATAGGATCTTTGCTGTATACCTGCCGCAAAATCTGTTGCAATAAAGCGGGGTTCCTTTTGTTCCTCAGCCTCTCCTCAAGCTCCTGAAAAATAAATTAAAACAAAAACAGAGGTCACAATTGGAAAGAGCGGGGAGATTGGCTCAAGCCGAGGGGCGCTGGGGCGCTGGGGGGGGGGAGGGCTGGTGGAGGCCGGGACAAGAGACGGGTCGTGAGCGGGCCGATGCCGAGAGCGGGCCGAGGCGATCTGCGGGTCACTCACCGCCATGGGGAAGCTGTCCGGGCGACACATGGCGAAAAACAAGCGCTGGAAAGTAAGGATGAAGCGCCCGTCCTCCTGCTGCCGCCACTCGGGGCCGTGATCATCCTCCTCCTGCAGCCGCCAAGACCCGCAGCTCACCATCTTCCCCCCCGCCGGCAGCAACAGGGAGCGCTTCTGAGGTCCTCGTTGACATTGTCCATTGTCCATAGTGTTTTATTGTCATGTCCCAATAGAACAATTATTTATTTTTTAAATTTGCGGCAGCACAACAGAATATGTAAACATTGTACACTAATCAATATAATAAAAGAGAAAAATACGACCACTGACATAAAGTCATAGAGCAGAGAAAGATGCCCTTCGGTCTAACTTGCCTATGCCAACCAAGATGCCCCATCTAAGCTAGTCTTATTTGCTCACGTTTGGACCATATCCCTCACTAAACCTTTCCTATCCATGTACCTGTCCAAGTGTTTTTTAAGAAGGAACTGCAGATGCTGGAAAATCGAAGGTACACAAAAATACTGGAGAAACTCAGCGGGTGCAGCAGAATCTATGCACTGAAGGAAATAGGCAACGTTTCGGCCCGAAACGTTGCCTATTTCCTTTGCTCCATAGATGCTGCTGCACCCGCTGAGTTTCTCCAGCATTTTTGTGTACCAAGTGTTTTTAAACTTGTTTATAGTATCTGCCTCAACTACCTCCTCTGGCAAACAAAAAATGCTGGAGAAACTCAGTGGGCGAGGCAGCATCTATGAAGAGAAGGAACTGGCGACGTTTCGGGTTGAGACCCTTCTTAGTCTGAAGAAGGGTCTCGACCCGAAACGTCGCCAATTCCTTCTCTCCATAGATGCTGCCTCACTCGCTGAGTTTCTCCAGCATTTTTTGTCTACCTTTGATTTTTCCAGCATCTGCAGTGCTTTCTTAAACATACCTACACTGGCAGCTTGTTCCAACTCCCCACCACTCTGCGTGGAAAAAGTTGCCCCTCAGGTTCATATTAAAATTTTCCACTCTCACCTTCACCTTCAACCTCTTCCTTTAGGTTGGAAGAAGGGTCTCGACCCAAAACCTCACCAGGTGCTGTCTGACCTGCTGAGTTCCTTCCCCCTGATATCCCTACTTTCTAAGCCACGGGCCTTGTATGTCAAGAGGAAATACCTTACAGATGACGAGCACAGTAGTGTTGCACTCCAAGACAGCTGTTCACATCCTCTGACTGCAGAGGGCAATAACATCACATCCAAACCCTACTGCCCCAGAGTGCTGAAAAAAAATGGACAGAATTTGTTCTTTCTTTTACAGGAGCTTTGTCCAAACCCACTATCACTCCCCACCAAGTTTGGTCTTGGTCTCATCCATTAAATTACAGTAGTGCTTTACTTCTTCATCACCAATAGAATTGCAAAATGGAATAATGAAGTTCACATTATGGAAAGTTATGATGCAAATGGTTTTCTCGGAACACATCGCTGGGGATGTGCACACATTCCCATTGTCCGAGCACGGCGTGAGGAGAGACGTGTGAACACGAGGAAAGCTGTGGGCCCAGATGGCATCTCGGGGCGAGTACTTAAGTCTTGTGCTACGCAGCTAGCTCTGGTGCTCACTACATTATTCAACCTCTCCCTGGCCAAGTCCGTGGTCCCTGCCTGCTTCAAAAGATCCATCATTGTACCTGTACCTAAAAATGCCTCCCCAGCTGGTCTGAATGACTACCGTCCGGACGCCCTCACCTCGGTAGTCATGAAATGCTTTGAGAGGCTGGTCAAGGAACACATCTGCGCCTTCCTCCCTCGCAACGTGGACCCGCTACAATTCGCATACCGTCCGAACAGATCCACGGACGATGCGGTCTCCCAGGTTCTGCACACCGCTCTCTCTCACCTTGACAGCCAGAAGTGGGGCTATGTGAGGATGCTGTTCATAGACTTCAGTTCAGCCTTCAACACGATAGTCCCCACCAGACTTGCTGAGAAGCTGCTGGAATTGGGGCTCAACACCCTCCTGTGTGCCTGGGTCCTGGACTTTCTCACCACCAAGCCCCAAGTAGTCAAGATGGGAGGATATACATCGAAGTCCCTCACCCTGAGCACAGGATCCCCCCAGGGTTGCGTCCTCAGCCCCCTACCGTACTCCCTGTACACACATGACTGTACATGTTCAGCTCCAACTCTATAATCAAGTTTGCTGATGACACTGTGGTGGTGGGCCTGATCTCAGACAACGATGAGAAGGCCTACCGGGAGGAGGTGGCTGACCTGGCACTCTGGTGTCAGGACAACAGCCTCCTCTTGAATATCAAAAAAACTAAGGAGCTGATCGTGGACTTTAGGAGGGCACATCATCCGAGGACGTACGCACCATTGAAGATAAATGGGGATCCTGTGGATAGGGTGAGCTGCTTTAAATACCTGGGAGTCCACATCTCAGAGGATCTGACATGGACATCACACGCTGCAGCACTGGTGAATAAGGCAAGACAGCGCCTTTACCACCTCAGGCAATTGAGGAAATTCAGAGTGTCTCTGAGGATCCTCCAGTGCTTCTACTCAGCGGCTGTGGAAAGCATCTTGTCCGGAAACATCACGATTTGGTTTGGGAACTGCTCTGCCCAGGACAAGAAGGCTCTTCAGAGGGTTGTGTGTTCGGCCGAACGCACTATGGGAACTCCACTCACCCCTCTGCAGGAACTATACATCAGAAGGTGCAACTCCAGAGCCAACAAGATCATGGGAGACCCCTTCCACCCCAGCAACGGACTGTTCCAGCTGCTACGGTCAGGCAAACGCCTCCGTTGCCATGCTATGAAAACGGAGAGGATGAGAAGGAGTTTCTTCCCTGAGGCCATTAGGACTGTAAACTCCTATCTCACCATGGACTAACTTTACTGTACCAATTTATTGTTGTGTGGTGTCTTTTTTAAATTGCTGTTTTTTCTTTTTTTTCCTCCCACTAATATGTAATATGTGAATATGTGATTCTGTTCCATTCTGTTTTGTAGTTTTTTTGCACAATCCACAAGCATTGCCACTTTTCATTTCACTGCACATCTCGTATGTGTATGTGACGAATAAACTTGACTTGACATGATATGGACGTTGCCTTTATATCCATACATCAACCAAAATTTTAGTACAGTGTAATTTGTGAGGAATTTTATTAACCTATTTTACTATCCATCTATATTTTTTATTTAGTCTTTCCATCTATTTTTCTTGCAATCATTTATTTCATTTTACAGTGCTTTTACATCATTAATAATCATCATTCCATTATTTCAACAGCATAGAGTACAAATGGTTTTATTATCATTAAATGCATTAAAATAATCATTAACAACAGGATCGAGAAAACCTGTAATTAGTGTCCAAATTCAACTTGATCTAAATGAGGTATAAATTCGTGCTCTGTGAAAGTTTCTGAATTTATTAAGAAATGAATCATTTGCTGGCTCAAAGTTGACGTTACTTCTTGTTAACCTCAGATCTATGCAACCATTTGATTTTTACCTAAAAAATAATCATTAGTGGCTGGAAAATGGTGTCAGAGATTTTTTTCTTCAAATCTAAATCAGTCCTATTATGTTACTGTTTTTAGGATACCCTATCAAATGGAATGCTGTTTTCTCTATTTTGTACAACTCTTGGGAATATCTAGCCCTTGGCTACTCATAGAGGAGCAGCATTCAGAATGGCATTGAAAATCTCAAATCTCATACAGCCAGAGCACAGTCACAGGTAAGCCGTCCACAGTGTACAGATACAGGATAAAGGGAATAGCATTTCGTTCAAAATAAAGTCCGATTGAAGATAGTCCATGGGTCTCTAATGAGGTAAATGGTAGGTCAGGACCCCTCTCCACCATCTACCTCATTGGAAACCCTTGGACTATGTTTAATTGGACTTTACAATCAATCACGCAATCACAATAATACTTTATTAGCCAAGTATGTTTTGCAACATACGAGGAATTTCATTTGCCAAGTCAGTCATACAAATAAAAAGCAACAAAACACACAAAATATATTTTAACATAAACATCCACCACAGTGACTCCTCCACATTCCTCACTGATGGGAGGCGAAAAAAAGTTCAATCTCTTCCATTCTTTGTTCTCCCATGGTCGGGGGCCTCGAGCCCTCCGTTGACGGGTCGATCTTGACTCCCATAGCCGGCAATGTTTGGGCCCTCCGCATCGGGGCGATCAGTTCCTGCATCAGGGGGATGTCAGCTCCCCCTCGCCGGACGATCGAACCCCACGTCGGGGCTGGTCGAACCTCTGTGTCATTTGAGCTCTCCCGATTAGCCTCTCCCGAGACTGCGAGCTTGCGCTGGTAAAGTTCACAGGCCGCGGTTGGAGCGATCCCAGGCAAGGGATCGACTCCGATGTTAAGTCCACGCCCCGCGGTGAGGCTCAAAGTCAGTCCAAGGAGGCCTCCAGCTCCATCGATGGTATGCCGCAGAGCGATCCAGAAAAGAATTGCATTTCCGGCAAGGTAAGAAGCTGAAAAAAAGTTTCCCCCTCCCCCCACCCCCCACATAAAACAAACTGGAGACCATACACACAGACTTTTAAAACGCACTAAAAATTAAAAAAATATGAAAAAACAGACAGACTGTTGGCAGGGCTGTATCTTTTGTTGCTGGACTTTATCTTGCACTTAACATTATTCCATTTATCCTGTATCTGTACACTGGGCGGCTTGATTGTAATCATGTATAGTCTTTCAGCCGACTGCATAGCATTGAACAAAAAGCTTTTCACTGTACCTCGGTACACATGACCATAAACTAAACTAAGTTTGGGAAGGATGATCTCACAAACTGCTCGCCCTATCAACATCGCCTGCCCCGTTCCAAGGAAGAGTTCAGTTCTCACTTAGGCCTCATTGGAGTCATCTCAATACCAAAGGATTGCCAAAAAAGGAGTATGTAGTATCAACTGCTCATTGTACTTCACTTTGAAATTCAATTCCATTAGTTTTGGATGTGTGGATGTAAAAACTACATTTTACTTGTGAATATATCATATAAAATATGCCTAAATAGGACCCAAAAGTGAGATTTTGTTTCTCTTGTTTCCTTGTAGATCAGGGAGAACAATTCTTCTGGGTACATAAGAAAAGCATTGTCCTACCTACACAAACAACCACACAAATAAACAGATGGGTTTTTTTTTTTGGTCATATTAATTAAAGGATTAAAGTTGGCCAAGATACCAGGGGGTTGTCCTTACATTTCTTTGAACAGTGCCTTAGAATATTCCCAAAGGTCAATTAATAACTATCTTATCTGAAAGATGGTATTGAAGAAAGAGAAACGCATTCATTTTGCAATAAAATGCTGATTCAATTAATTTATGCCAATACATTGTTTTCATTTTACATAATTAAATCTCATATATTAATCAAATTTCCATATTGGTGCTTCAGTTTTGAAGAAAAGAGAAAATTAATCATGTACCAATTCCATTCTACTGAATAAATAAAGTAAATTATACAAAATGCATATGGGAAAGGCAAATTGCACTTTATATTTTAAATTAGCATCTCCAGGAACTGAGATGATTCACCTCCATAAACCACAAACATTTTCTGATGAAAGGTCATCATAGAAACATAGAAAATAGGTACAGGAGTAGATCATTTGGCCCTTCAAGCCAGCACCGCCATTCAACATGATCATGGCTGATCATCCAAAATCAGTACCCCGTTCCTGCTTTCTCCCCATACCCCTTGAAACCATTCGAGTTTCATTGAGTCTTTCATTGAGTTGAAAGGTTAAATGGCAAATAGTTAAAATATATTTCCAATATTGTTTCTATTTCAGTTTTCCAAGTATTGGCACTATTTTACTTTGGTAAAGTTGTTCAATTATGCTGGGGGGTCTGAACCTCGGAGTGAGAAATGGATAACCGCAAGTTAGCCGCAAACTTACATTAATGTACAATATATGTTTCATGGAAGTTACAAAAGTCCACAACTGGCAACTTTAATGGACCCATTCAGACCCCACAGCTGAAGAATAACAATGTATGCCACACCTTAATATCTAGACTTCTGTCTCTTTAAATCTAAAGGCTTTGTATGTAATGTCCATTGAAAATCCTGTGACTGATGCTTTGAATGTCTCCAAAACATGAACTCCTGCCCTGGCTTTAATGTAATAGCAGCATGAGGGTTAGGTTAGGTTTTGCCTGGCTTTCATCTTTTTAATGAACTGAAATATTTTTTTTTAATACATTTCACTTTCCATCCGCCTCATTGGAGACCTTTGAATTTTCTTTAATCAGAATTCAGTGTTATATCTTTGCACTAAATGTTGTACCCTTTATCCTTTTGCTTTGCACTGTGGATGGTTGATTGTGTTCATATATAGTTTTTTTTTTGACAGGATAGCAGACAAAAGATTTTCACTGTATCTCGGTACACATGACAATAATAAGCTAAATTAAAACTATACTAAAGAGAAGGGCCACCACCTACAGTTTCACAAGGAAGATGATTCTCACATATTTCCAGCTTGCATTAACAGTTTGAATTTGGTGAGGCTAATAAATTGATTGCTCTGATAAGCCATTTAGAACTTATACTCCTTTGTTAGAATGTGGGAATCACTGCAAGGATTTTCACGCTTGGATCTGGGAAAATAAAGCACAACTTAAACATCACATAACTGGTCATTCCTAAAATTAAAAAAAGTGAAGCAAAGCTACTTACATGCTAACATTTTAATCTACTTACAATAATTGTTACATACCAATCTAACATGGCTTAGACAGGGGACGTTTGACCAAATTAGCTTCCGTGATTGATTCCAACAAATATTGAAGATTATAGAATTTCACATGCATTCCTTTCCTAATCTATTTTTGTATTTTTAATTTAATGAAAACAAATAATATAATCTCACTTGTAAACTACTTTTCAGATCAGCAGTTCCTCAACCAAGGGGTGTGAAGGTTCCACTTTCCCGAGTTATTCACGAATTATCCTGAGTTATTATTCATTAATTCTCCCGAGTTTTCAAACTCGCAGAATGTTCGTAACAAGTCCGTAGGAGGCCGTGGATACATCGTAGCGGCTCGTTATGCCAGCCCTAGGTACTCAGGGCATCAGGTAGGTCGGGACGTTTTTTCCAGCCTGATGAAAAATGTCCACGAGTAAAAAATAGCCCCGAGTACCTACGGCTGGCATAACGAGCCGCTACGATATATCCACGGACCCTTACGGCTTCCTACGGACTCGTTACGAACATTCTGCGAGTTTGAAAACTCGGGAGAATTCGTGGATAACTCAGGAGAATTCGTGAATAACTTGGGAAAGTGGGACAGGCCCTTTAGCAAGAGGATGTTAGCGAGGGTTGTAACCTAGGAGTGCTAGCAGGGGGATGTAGGCAGATTAAACAAGTGAACACGAAGTTAGGACATGGAATAAAATGTGGGGAAAATGAGAGAATATCCACTTTGGAAGAAACAATGAAAAAGCAAATTATTACTGCAATCATACATGGGACGCAAAGGGCTGACATGCAGGTACTATGTGTAATTAAAAAGGCAAATTGGCATTGATTATAAAGGATATGTAGTATAAAAGTGGGGAAGTTTTGATGCAATTTCCTGGTGAGACTGTACCTGGACAATTCTGAACAGTTTTGATCCCTATCTTTTAAAAAAGGATATGCAGACAGTGGAGACGGCAATGAAGATTCAGCAGGGTGGAAGATCATGAAGAAAGGTTGAGCAGGTTGGGCCTATTCTGTTGGAACTTTCGAAGAATAAGAGATGATCTTATTGAAACGTTAAAAGCAACTTTCACCCCCTGGCTATTGTAAATTTTATGTGGTAATTTACTGGCTGAATTAGAACCCATAATATTCAATAGAAACTTTGTGAAGATGAGCTTTTGCATTGGCAAACACCACACAATAATTACAAGTATACACCATAAGGTCAGAATAATAGTTTGAAAAATTGTAATTGTTTGCCAAAATAAAAAAATAAATCATACTACAATCAGTAATGAAAAAACATTTGATTTCCATTGCCTGTAATGGTAGTGAAGGCAGATTCAACCATCACCTACAAGGGGAACTTGGATCCAAACATGCATAAAACATTGCAGAAACACAGGGAAACAGCAGTGGGTTGGGACTGGCTGCATTGCTTGAGCATGCGGTTGCAACAAGGACACCGATGCTCGCACCCAGGAAGATGAAAAACCTAAACCAGTGCCCTGTTCACTTAAACCCTAAGTAAAGGCAGAGCTAAATAAGTGGAACAACATGAAGAAATCCCTATCTTTTAATGAAGTCTACCCAAGACTGCGAGCTCCTCGATGTTCAAAACCGCAGGAGGGCCGATCCCAGGCAAGGGATCGCAGACTCCGATGGTAAGTCCGCGGACCAGCAGTGGGGCTCAAAGTCAGTCTCGAGCAAGGCCACCAGCTCCATGATGTTAGGGCAATGTCAGAGTGACCGGAGATACGATCCGGAAAACAATCGCATCTCCAGCATGATAAGAATTTGAAAAAGTTTCCCCCGACCCCCACCCCCCACCCCCCACATAAAACAAATCAGAGAACATTAACACATACTTTTTAAAACACACAAAAAATGACAAAAAAAGACGAAAAGCCAGACAGACTGTTGGCGAGGCTGCCGTCGCTGACGGCGCCACAAAGCTTAAGGTGATGCAGGCAAGACAAAGCCATTCAATGGCAAAAAAAGACTTGCTGCCAACACAAAATAATCACATGGGCCTTAAATTTGGGTCTGAGATCTTGCCAAGAGTCATGGACCTAGGGAAATCAATACAATATTTAATAGTCCCAGTAACTGAGGAAGAGCAGTTGAGGGAGAGAGCGTTTCTAGCGACACAATGTCAAATTAAAGTGGAGCAAGAATGCTTTCCTGAGAAAGTGGACTGTTTCCTCTTG
This sequence comes from Amblyraja radiata, assembly GCF_010909765.2. Lineage (NCBI taxonomy): Eukaryota > Metazoa > Chordata > Chondrichthyes > Rajiformes > Rajidae > Amblyraja > Amblyraja radiata. The sequence continues at coordinate 32,359,224 of NC_045977.1, read as the reverse complement.
GAAAGAAGGTGGCAGAAGTTCTAAATGTCACAGATCAGAAAACATCAGAGAGTAGACCCTTCCTTGACTGGTTGTGTTGAGTCTTGTTAGTTCATTAGATTAACGTCAACTTTCAGCTGCAATTTACAGTCATTTGGGAATATTGACAAGGAAGCAACATCACAGTTGGTTGCTTCAACATTTCCTTACCTTTTGTTTCTTTGAATGGCATTCCATACAACAATAATTACAAACACTATGGCCAGAAACGCAAGGACAGCACCTAACCCTATGACTGCAGAGGAACGAACTGATGTGGTCTGATCCTCCTGAGGACCTAAAAGAGAATTAGATGAATTTAACTTAGCGTTTTTTCTGGAGTTCTTTATTGTGTTTACTTTTTAACTTACAGTAAGTATATAATTTTGCCAAAATAAAAGGACCCATCACTGCAGTAGTCTCAGGTGTGGGTTAGGAATTGTTGCACTGATGTGAAAAATAAGAAAAAACTTTCAAAAGACTCTTTAGATTAATTTATTTTTAGTTTAGTTTAAGGATGCAGTGTAGAAACAGGTCCTTTGGCACACCGAGTCCACGCTGACCAATGATCACCCCATGTACTAGTTCTATCCTACACACTAGGGACAACTTACAGAAGCCAAACAACAGTGTGATTTCTGAGGAGATTGGTCTCCAGACCTTGAACTCAGTTTGAAAGAGTGAGTATATGGGTTGAATGCAGATTTTGTTATGGTTTGACAGTTCTGTCTAGTTTAGTATCAGAGCAGAATGGGTTGTCAAAGAATTTGACATTTTATGGATGCATCTTGTTCTGGCAGCCCCAGAAAGTTAGAGGTAAGTTCAAATTCCCCAAATTCTCCTCCCCCCCAATCTCTTCTCAACAACTCCCCACACCCAAGGTCATGGCGAGCAGACAGAGCTGACCACAAAAGTGTTCAAAAGCCTGCTATTATGACAGTTTCCTGGTTGTTAAGTTTTAGCCTTAGAGATACAGCGCGGAAACAGGCCCTTTGGCTGATCTGGTCCACGCCGACCAGTGATCCCTGCATATTAACACTATCCAACACACACTGGGGACAATCTTTACATTTACCAAGCCAATTATAAAGTTCCATAATTGCTGTTCAATTATGTTTTCTGCTTACATTTTGACATGTATTCGTTTGCAGGCAACTATAAGTGAATAATATATTTTCCATTTAAAATTACATGTATGTCGTAAAATGCATCGATGCATGGAGAAGGAACTCTTTCAATACCTGGGTAATCTGGTATTTTGTCAGATGAACCTACTAGCATCCCACGGGTGAATGCCATCGACCCATTGTTCGGTTCTGGTGTCACTCCCAATAACTTGCACATCAAGGGATAAGTGTGAATACTGTCAAAGGGCTCTGCCAGGTAAGAATGCTGGAAATCTGGGCCAAATGCTCGGAAAATCATCTTCATGTCCATTTCTCCATTGTCAAATCCATGATCTCCTTTGTTGAAGTAAATGATGATTCTCTGAAATAATAAATGGTCAGTCTTCCCTCCAGCATTTGCAACTAGCTCAGACAATGAGGATTTCTGCGATTATGTTTTTTATTCAGAAATTTCCAAATGTTGTCATAAATTAATCAAACGTGTAATCATTTTACTTGTTTATGTCATATAAGCCCTTGAATGTTCAGTAAAAATAATGGTGAGGCTAATAATAACAGTGTCCACATTTTTTTATATATGTGGGAATCAGTCAACAATTTAAGACAAATGCAGAGATGAATTCAATTGGGAAGCTGGAAGCCAGCGCGGAGAATGTGTGATGAAAATGCAGCCGTGTGTAGGAAGGAATAGCAGAAATGAAGTGGTAGTAACTGTTTCAATAATACGTGACCAGGTTGTTAAATTGGAGAGGTGTTAAAGTATAAGGCAGCAGAATTTGGACTTGTGCCTTTCTGCACATATACTCCCAATACCAGTGTGCTCCTTTAGAGAATGGTAAACCAAACATTAAGACATGCTCAATGATGCTATTAAATGCACGTTACAGTAATGACAGTTCTGGTCTGGGAATGTTGTGCAGCACATCTTCCGTGAGAAGGAAAACAGTAAATAAAAGAAGGGGTTGAGAATTAAAGAGAAAGAAGGGTAGAACATTGGTGCAGCGACCCAGGTTCTGTCCTGACTTCTGCGGTTGACTGTGTGGGATTTGCATGTTCTCCTTGTTTCCCCCTGCTGTTCTGGTTTCCTCCCACAGTCCACAGATGTGCAGGTTTGTAAGTTAAATGGCCACTGCAAATTGCTCCTGGTGTGTAGAATGGGAAATTTGAGAGAATACAATGTGATTAGTGTAGGATTAGTGTAAATAGGTACTTGATGGTTAGCGCACCTTGATGGGCTGAAGGGCGTGTTTCCCTGCTATATCACACCATGACTGCCCTATGACTATGGCAAGGTAGCCACGGCTTTGCTGCTTGGATATTTTGTGCTGCCTGAAAATATGAATAAAAAGGACAGAAAAGAACAGAAAGAATTGTTGACGGAATCAGCACCCACAGAAATCATTTTTAGTATATTGTTGACAACAAACTAAAAGAAATAAACATGTTCTAAAAGAAGATACATTTACATTAGTTAGCCATTCATAGTTTCACTTAATTCCTTATGGAACATATAAAGAATATGTAGATTCATAAGATATACACAAAATACTGGAGTAACTCAGTGGGTCAGGCAGCATCTCTAGAGAAAATGGACCGGCATTCTTCAGTCTGAAGAAGGGTCCCAACCCGAAACATCACTTATCCATTTTCTCCAGAGATGCTGCCTGACCCACTGAGTTGCTCCAACATTTTGCGTCTATATTTGGTATAAACCAGCAACTGCAGTTTCTTTTAATTACTGTGTAGATTCATAAGGTTTGTTTATATTTCATTTCTCTCAGCTGCCTTACAAATAACTCTCCTTTTTATACCTCAAAATTAAATTGAAACAAAAGCACTTGCCACTTACCCCATTAACAGAATACCCATTGTCTCCATAAACAAGGATGGGCAAAAGACGATCATTTTTACTGTAATGAAAATGTTCAGGCAATTCTTCCTTTTTATATACTTTTAAATGTGGATGTGCATTTTTCAGTGCCTGGTAGACTTCTTCAGTTTTTCCTTGTTTGGGCAAAAGCATCCCAAATCCTCCATAGTCTAATAATTCGAACTTGATATTTTTAAAACTGATGTATTTTGAGAGTTTGATTTCATTAATTTCAGGCTTTTTCTTTACTGTTGTCATCCCATGGTCTGAGGTTATGATAACGTTTAGCCGGTCTTTCAGATTGTGCCTATCAATGCTGGATATTAAGTAGCCAATGGTTCTGTCAATCTGTCGGATTATATCACGTCTCTGTGGTGTTTCTGGTCCCATTCTGTGTCCAACGCCATCAGGCTCTCCATAGTAAAGCGTTACAAAATCAAAGTCTTCCTTTTCAAACCAATCCAAGACCATATCGATATTTATTCTCCATTCTGTCTCATTAGCATCAGGGTGAGTCAGTGATTCCCCCAGAGATCTGTAGATTGCTTGTCCGCCATAGGTCACATTTCCTCCTGGATAGTGGAATGATGCTACTTTTTTTCCCTGTGTGCAGAAGTCGAAATATGTCCTTATTTTTTTCATTTTATCAATGACAATTAACTCCCAGAAGAAAATGGGAGTGGCTCTTCTAATGTTTCATTGGAAAAATACGTACTCAATGTGTAACATTTGGGAACTAGGTGGGATAGGTGCCTTGATCAGCCTGAAGAGTTAGCCAGCCTCAGCCAGAGTGACAATAAGGTTGTTACAATAGTGCTCAGCACTGCTGGTGTAAGAAATCAATGTAAAATCCTACTTTTAGTTGCTCTATGTTCTTGAAAAGGCTAAGCTCAAGATGAAGATCAGCCTCAGAATTATGGCTGAGAGTGAGGGGATGTGCTTTAACTTTAACATTGAAGTAAAGGTCAACCCAACAAATGTAGCAATAGGAAATTAGAAGAAGCTAATTTAAGGACATCATCTAAAAGGAAGCACAAGCAATGGCTGACTCTTACCAGGTCCGAAAAGTATGTATAATAATTTACACTCTGAACCTGAACCAACACTGATCAAGTTAACTTGTGTGACCCATGACCTGTTCTAATCTTAGTTATGTGAAGAAATGATGCAGCCATTAGTTTAATATTATAGTGGAGAGAATGCAAACAAGCACTTCAATACAACATCACTATTGACCAGGTCAGTAAAAGAGGAACAGGTACATGGATAAGAAAGGTGTAGAGGTATAATGAGCCAATCTACTGGGATTAGCATTACGGTCGGCATAGGTGAGGTGCACCGAAGTGCCCGCTTCAGTCGTGTAAAATTCTAAGGTTCTATTTAATTTGGTTTAATAGATGATTTGCTACAAATGTAACAATTAGACAACTCAAAGTATGAAAAATACCTGGTTTTGAGCTGTGATCCACAAAGGAAGTACTCCATTATCCCACCATAATGTCTTCCCTAATGTAATTTTATGAGGTAGTTTAAGCAAAGTTTTTGTGTTGTAAAACATATTGTGAACAACTCCATGATCTTCAATCCATCGCCCTGTGAAAGGAAACAAATATTGCTTCATTGATGGAGAGCGGGAAACCCAAAGAATGTTTGCAAATGCAGTTGAATTATTTGTAGAGTTCCTGGAATTCTAGAATAGATCTTCAGGTTTACAGATACATTTGTGAAACTTACAATAAAAAGTTGTTATTCTCATTTGGGTTTCAATGAAATAATGGTAATCTGCCAGCTATGTACTTGTTTTACCTCGACTAGAAACTTAAAAAAAGTTCCTTATGCCCCTGTCCCACTTAGGAAACCTGAACGGAAACCTCTGGAGACTTTGCGCCCCACCCAAGGTTTCCGTGCGGTTCCCGGAGGTTGCAGGAGGTTGCAGGTAGTAGAAGCAGGGAGGGAGACTGACAAAAACCTCCGGGAACCTTGGGTGGGACGCAAAGTATCCAGAGGTTTCCGTTCAGGTTTCCTAAGTGGGACAGGGGCATAAATCAGACTAAACAAAGTTAATTTGATTAAGGGGAACAATGAGCAAAAATCAGGTCAATTATTCTATAACAAAATCTTCTCTATTTTAAGGAATCCATTCCTGTGTTTCACAACCATAGTAATAATGGAAAGTGCTGACAGACCATTTGGCTTGCTCTGAAGGGCAATTGATAAAATATGCCCTTTAATCCCATTTTACTGCCTGGAGATTAGAGATTAAAAGCATGATACTTGTTCACCTAACTTGAGCTGTTATAAAAAAAGATGATTAGACCATTTTATATTTTGATAGGAGGGTATTATCTCTGGAGAAAAGGAATAGGTGACGTTTCGGATCTAGACCCTTCTTCAGAACAAGGGGTCACAGTTTAAGGATAAGGGGGAAATCTTTTAGGACCGAGATGAGGAAAACATTTTTCATACAGAGAGTGGTGAATCTCTGGAATTCTCTGCCACAGAAGGTAGTTGAGGCCAGTTCATTGGCTATATTTAAGAGGGAGTTAGATGTGGCCCTTGTGGCTAAAGGGATCAGGGGGTATGGAGAGAAGGCAGGTACAGGATACTGAGTTGGATGATCAGCCATGATCATATTGAATGGCGGTGCAGGCTCGAACGGCCGAATGGCCTACTCCTGCACCTATTTTCTATGTTTCTATGTTTCTATGTTCAGACTCTCGACCCGAAACGTCACTTGTTCCTTTTCTCCAGAGATGCTGCCTGACCAGTTGAGTTACTCCAGCTTTTTGTGTCTATCTTTGAGTTTATTGTCATATGCACAAGTATGCTGAGGCACAGGTACAATGAAAATCTTGCTCACAGCAGCATTGCAGGCATATGGACAAATGCAACGCACAAAAAGATAAACTCTGCAAGATTGTAAAAAGACAGCAAAATCAAGCCATTAGTGCAAAACAAAATTAGAAATCAAGTACATGCTAAACCAAGTGATGGACCATAGTGTTCCATTGCCGAGTAGGAATAGGTTGTGCATTTTGGTTCAAGAAGCTGAGTTGTAGGAAAGTAGGTGTTCTTGCATTCTGATACATAACTGCTACCAATTAATCTCATTGTAATATATTTCAATCTAAATTGTGTCCACATTCCGTCATGAATAAAACAGTAAATTAGCCACATTGAACAAATTCATTTAAGATTGTAACTTTACTCTGAAATCCCACCTGTGATGGTTGTAAAATGAGATGGCGATGTCATGGTTACAAAAGGTGGGTTAATATATTTTGCCTTTACTCCCGTTGTTACCAAATAGTCCAGATGTGGTGTCTCGACGTCCTGATCGTAATCCCAGCGAAATCCATCAAAAGAAATCAACAAGAGTTTATTTGGCTTCTTGCTGCTGTGGGTCTGTTGGATTGGCACACATATCACCACTGTTACCAAAACCGATGTCACTGCTATGAAAATTAGAGTCTTCATATCACTTCCCATGTTGAGTTAATCCAGATGAAGTTGTTCAGCGACGAAAGGGAACGACAAAATGAAAGGTGGCAACTTTAATCAGCACTTTTCTGAGTGTTGATTGCTTGCGTGTATCTTTTATCTTGATCTAAAAAGACAAAGATCGTTTGGTTTTATATTCTGAGTCAACACATTTCTCTGATAATTACCCAGACAAATTGTACTCTATTAAAACGTTCCCAACCTTTTACATACAGAACTCAGTAGTTAAACCTGTATTAAAGGGAAATTATAAACCAGAGTTGCAAGGGGTGTAAAGGGTTTTCTCTTGGTAATTTCCACACAGTTGTTGAACAGATCAGTGAGAAATTGTTCCCACAGCCTATTCATTTAAGGCGATTCATAGCCTATTAATTCTCAAAAAAATATTAGCTACGATCTAACTTGTTTCTGATAGCTGCAACTAAAGCCATTTGATAAAGGGATTGCAATCATGGACCATGCAGTAAATTATGACACCAGTGTTCAACGCTAATCTAATTTCACAGTGCCATTTTGAAATTCTGCATTCTAACCTGGTGCTTGCTTAATCTCTCGGAGCAAGACATGACAATAATGCCTGAAGGATTTTTCTGCTGGAGCTATGTAATGTGATTTAAAAAAATTACAAGTTAGCTTCAGGCTGCCTCCCAATGTTGGCAATGTTAGTTGCTGTGGTTCTCTGTGATCAGTGGGCTATTGAAAGACATTTGCTGATACAAAACATTGTTATTTTGGCTTCTAGTTATCCCTCAGGTTGGATAGGCTGATGGAGCTTCCTTTAGCATTTTCTGTAACTGCAAAATGATGGGAGTTGCTGTAGAAAAGGGAGGAGAAAACATGGGTGAAGAGCTCTCAGAAGTCTAACATGCTTTAAGGAATATTTATCTCACTTCAACAGGAACTGCGGTTCATGGTCTTTGCTTTACAAATGACTGAAAAACAGTGGCCACAACTGCAACATCAGAGCAGGGCAAGAATCATAATGTTTATGGGTTTCAAGCTCCGAGCTCCACTTAAGGACTGGGCTAGTACTGGCTTTGGCGTTCTTTTTAAACTGTTTTTCCCTCTGATTCACCTTCTTTCCCACAAACTTTCAAGCCAATAGTCTCTTCTCTCTGCTTCTGCTTGCTGCTTCTCCGAGCTCCACGTACGGACTGGGCTAGGACTGGCTTTTGGCGTGCTTTTTAAACTGTTTTTCCCTCTGACTCACCTCTTTTCCTCTGACTTTCTTTCCCACACAGCTCCCACACAGGTCACAATGGCATTCATTGAGGACAAATCTAGCAATTACTTTTATGATTCACACTGGCAGGATTTGTGCTGAGTGGGTTTATGAGGTTACACTTGTTTAGATTGGAAGATATCTTGCTGGCATGATAACGTATTAAAAGAGCAAAATGAGATTGAGCTTCTGCAATACCAATGTGGTGCAAGCTACTGCAATTATACAACATTTATTCATTTCATTTCATCGTTGAAAACATTAACGACGCAATGGTGCTGGTTTCCGACGGGCACGGTGACGGACGCACCACACATCTCTGTCCTCCTTGCCTCCTCTTTTGCCTCTAAACATGCGTCTTCCATCAACGTTTTCGTCTTGATTGGCCGTCCCGGGTCACGTCTTCCATGGGTGGGTTCCCACAGCACAACCTTGTTCGCTGGCATTTCTGGGTGGCGGTGGCAGCGGCCAGCGAGCCTCATCCTTCTCGACCTGATCTTCTCGGTCAGAGGTGGAATCTCCCCATAGAGCTGGACGTTGGTGATGTGGTCCCTCCAACTGACATTTTGTACTTTTCTGAGCATTCGGGTGTAGGACTTGGAGAGTCCATGCCTCACACCCGTACACAACAGCATTGTGTAAATAGGGTTCAGGCTGGCTTGGTGACTCAAGGTGTGAGTTGAACCTCTTATTTACAGGTAATGACTACCTCATTTGGCAATTGGATGGTTCACAAGGAGCAATAAGAGAAGCTCTCCAAAGCCCCCCAAAAAGGAGTATTGTAGGAGTATTATAAAGAAGAAGCTTAGAAGACAACATGTAATTATGGCAGCGACCAAAGGGACCTTATTATAGATACAAAATGCTGGAGTTACTCAGCGGGACAGGCAGCATCTCTGGAGAGAAGGAATGGGTGACGTTTTGGGTCGAGACCCTTCCTCAGACCTGAAGAGATGCTGCCTGTCCCGCCGGGTATTTTGTGTCTATCTTTGGAGTAAATCCATTCCTCCTTACACATGGGGACCTTCCAGTTAATTTCAGCTAAATAGTTGAAAAATCAAGAAGTTTATATCCTTCCCTACTGCACATTAAACATAATAGCCTAGTGGGCCACATTGCAAGATATGAGACACATTGAGAAAGAGCTAGGCTGTAAATGCGGGCCTTAGACATGGGGTGGAGATTGCGAGTATGGTTCTTAGGTAAGCCATCAATTATTTCCAACAAAAGAAGAACCATTTTTTGTGCAACACTGATATATTGGAGCTATAAGAGAGGTTGGGCAAACAACAGATACAAGTAGCCGCAATGAACATAGCTTCATCTGGGCCGAGTGCCAATGTGATATCATCATCTATAACCCCGAAGGGGGATCCTTTCGGAAATTGATGTTAATCTGAGTTGCATGGATGATATTTATAATGGCAACCATTGAAATACTGCCAAATGACGTGAGGAGTTTGTCTATTTGGCATCCAACGAATTATAGGAAGCTGCCAAAAATACATCAGATCTAATTTTAATCATTTTCTTACTTGATTGTGTATTCTGATTCATCCACATGGTCCAATCATTAAGCAGAACATTTAAAATAAAAATGGTAAAATTATACTGCTTCAATTTTGATTGAGAGAATATTCCCTATATTATAGGAATGTATTATATTTTTTGGAATTCTAGGAACAAACACAAGAGTATTCTGAACATGCAGAATGTCTTGCCACATTTAATACAACAGCCACTCAATGTAAACACCTAGTTTACAGCTAGATCAGTGAAATTACTCTATTTCCGTGTTCAGCCCATGATGAAATGAGTTACCCTTCTTGCCATTCTTGTTGGCTGTACCTAATGCAATGTCGAAAAAAATATCATTTGTTGCTTGTTTGGATTTTCATTCCTGCTTCAAAAAGTTACACGAATAAGTTATTTTGGAGAACCCTTTAGCTGTATTATTGAATCAATAATGTGCTTTGTGTGTTTTGTTAATCTTTCATTAATGTAATCCATGAATTGTAGCCTGCATCACCTACATTTGTGTGATGATTAATCAATGCTGATCAACAGTCCCAAATCTGGACCTGTGCAATATGATCAACAGCCTAATACATAACATCCTGGGTGCATGAACATTTGATTATTCATTTATTGCCCTAAAACATAGACTCCATCAAATATCACTGACTTGTTAGAAAACCCTCTCTACATTTCCTTCTCAAAAGTCAGCATAGGTTTTCGGGATCAAAATCAAAGTCAGTCTGGAAGTCACCAAGACTAGAGGAGTCATGTTAGATGACACAAGATGCTCAGCATCAAAACTGACTTTTGGGCAGTGACTTGGGGCCACCTATCACTTCTCCAAGTAAAGTCTGCTGCATCTAATATTCCCATCGAAGTACCAACTAGGTATGAGTCTGAAGAAGGGTCTCGACCCGAAACGTCACCCATTCCTTCTATGCAGAGATGCTGTCTGTCCCCCAGCATTTTGTGTCTAACTAGGTGTGAGTCTGCCTGGCGTGTGAGATGAGACAAAAACATACTTTTCCAAGGAGTACTTAAATGTTAACAGTTATCATAAATGGACATATAAATGCTTAAAGTCAGAACACCCGTCCTGAGAGTCAGCTGAGTGGAACCTTAATGGAAATTGCAGGAACATCACTTTGCAATTAAATGCACCATCAGCCTAACAACATCTAAATAGTAGATTAGATTAAAGTATGCCGTACTAATGTCAATGATTGTGAACCTACAATACCTGAATATAATTGTGATGTGGGTGGGCGGCGCGAGGAGCGGGAGGAGCTGTGTTTGCGCTCTGCTGCGACCCGACCCCGGGGATTCGGAGGCTCCAACCGCAGGTCTGGTGGACAGTAACACCGGGAGCCGGCGGGTCCCTGCTGGGAGACCGCTTTTTGGGGCTTCCGCAATGGCGACTTCTCCCGCCCGAGTTGCGGGGTTGAAAATTACCTGGAGCGGGGCCTTACCTCATCGCCCGGCGCGGCTTTAAATGGCCGCGGGACTTGTTAGCGCACGCCGGGGGCTCCAACATCAAGACCCGGAGCGTGGCCTTGCATCGCCCGGCGCGGCATTAATGGCCGCGGGACACTTACCATCGCCCACCGGGGGCTTTGACTCTGACATCGGGAGGAGAATGAGGAGTGCAGGGGAGAGATATGACTTTGCCTTCCATCACAGTGAGGAGAAGATTCACTGTGATGGATGTTTGTGTAAATTGTGTTGTGTCTTGGTTCTTTTTCTTGTGTGTATGACTGCAGAAACCAAATTTCGTTTGAACCTCAATGGGGTTCAAATGACAACAAATAAATTGTATTGTATTGTATAATTAACAGTGGTTAATATCAGGCAAGTTTTCAAATAAGATTATTAATAGAACAAAAATTGAACATTAGTAACTAAACATAAATTAGAAAGTTTCTAGGTGCTTTTGCTAGTTTTCTGCAGAAAACAGGAGAGAAGACAAAGAATGGTCAATATTCAAGAGTGTTTTATTTTCATGTCCCAGATGGAATAATTAAATTCTTACTTGCAGCAGCACAACAGAATATGTAAACATAGTACTCTGTAAACAATATAATAAATGAGATAAAATAGTTGTTTGTGTGTATATATATATTTATATATATACACACATGTTACGTATATATGATAAAACTATCATTTAGGTGCAGGACCTGGTCATTATTTCATACAAGTACACATGTTCACCCATTTAGCAACTAATTGATAACAGAGCTCTGGGTTTTCCAGTCAATCTCAGTAAATGGGAGAGGACAGGAAGGGTAAGCCAGCAGGAGAGGAAGCATGTTCTTGCCTTACTGATTCTGAGCTCAACATACAACAGCCATGTCCTCTATACGAAGAGGTTCCAGGCGAATCTCCTGAGACAAAATGCCAAAAGCCATTTGGTGGATTGTCTAGTCTGCCTGATAGAATGAGAGGAAAAGGTGCATGGGGAAATCCATCTCTTTCCACTTGCTGGACCTACTATTTAGTTTAGTTTCGACATACAGCATAGAAACAGGTCCTTTGACCCACCGAATCCCAGGCCACTCCATTCAGAGCTCTGATTGCTATTATGTGAGAGTAGACTGATGTTATTCAAAATCAGAGGGATGGCAAACAAGCAATAGATGTTACTAAGATGTCTGCGTCATCCTAGACTAGAGGTGGACCTCTCGAGCAGAAAGCTGCCATCTGGATCAGAGACCTAATAACCAGGAGTATTCTATTGCCATCAATGGGCTGATGCTACCATGCAGGAGTTGAACATTTATGTTGGTATGAATCTTGAAGCATTGAGGGCAGCTATTTGATCCCAGTCACGGTAGAAGCACACTCCATTATTTGTGCAGTTCCAAGAGAGTTCCACCAGGATTGTGCAGTTTAAAAGTGCATTCATCGCTCAGGATATTGGCTTTCCTCTTTCCAACACTGCCATTATACAGGTGTCCCATTGCTAAATGCCCCAGACCTCAGCCCCTATCACTGCAGGAAAACACATAGGTGAATCATTCATGTCATCGTGTAGTCATCAAGTTTCTTTTGTTATAATGCACTGACATTTATGTCTAATAAAATCTTTTGTTCAAAATGTTCCATCCATAGCAATTCAATGAAATGTGCAGATGGCAGGATGATGGAGGCTTTGGAAAGGTGGAACATTGCATGATGCTCAGTCTGTTATGCAACCCTTGTTTGTTTATTGATTGACTGTTTTTGAAAGCAAACACCTCATCTGCGGTTTAATTTGCTGTAAATGCCAAAGTCATTGCACCTTTTCCCTTTAACGAGGAGATGAATCTTCTGCCGTTAAGTCCAATTTCTTGGCAGATATATATAAACTAATCAGTGTCAGGATGCTTTATAGTTATCATTTATTTATTTTATCTAACACTCAGTCAATGTATTTTTTCCAGACCCTTACATTTTCAAGAACTTGAACCTTTAGCAGCACTAGGAGGAAGTACATGAACCGATGTCTTTAATCAGACCTGACCTATTAGTGAGTCCGGTCCACCCCCCGTGCTCTGTCTACCAAAGATTATAGTCTACTGGAGCACAGAAAGGGACAATGGTTCTATAGCCGATGCGAGGATCCGGACCAAGGCAACGTGTGGAAGCCCTGCAGGAGCATGGGGCTCGACTGGATCAGGTGCTGCTCCAACAGACCGAGGGCACGGGCCGGACGCGGCCTGCAATGACACAGAGTGGTGGACAATGCCTACAACTTGGCTCGGCCTGGCTGACCCTGCTACGCCGCCAAGACAATGGGCCTATATGGCCAGCTGCACTAATGTATCTTGGACTTTAAAAATTGAACCAAAACCTGGTGGCTCTTGTATATTGTCTCTGTGGACTCTTTCTATGCACTTTGTACATAATCTAGGATTGTGCTTATGTATAGTAATTCTCTGCTGAACTATATGGAAAACAAGAATTTCATTGCACCTCATTACATGTGACAATAAAGAACATATTGAACCTTGAAGATAGACACAAAATGCCAGAGTAACTCAGCGGGACAGGCAGCATCTCTGGAGAGAAAGAATGGGTGACGTTTCGGGAAGTTCCTTCGTACACACATTGAACTTGGCTATTCGGACAGATGTCCCAATCTGCCATCTCTACCAACGTGAAGGAGAAGGGCACAAAGTAGATTAGGAAGACAACCACTTGCAGTTTCAACCTCCCAGTCAAACACCATTCTGCTTTGGAAACATGGCACTGATATATCATGATCTTTCAATTTAAATCCTGGAATTTCCTCCTCATCCGCACTGTGGGTGTACCAGAAGAACTACAGTAGTTCAAGAAGGGAGCTCACCTCCACCATCTCAAGGGGAAATATATGGGCAATAATTAGTAGTCTTGCAAGTGACACTCAGATCCAGAAATATGATTCAAATAAATGATTGGAGTTTTGAAAAATATGAATAATTGTGTAGATAAGTAGATTTTTAAAATAACATTAACAATTAGTTGAAATAAATTGCGAACATGTGAAGTACTTTTGGAGTCCCAGTCCATTGAACCTTTGTTGCCCCTTTCTCGGCGGTTCTATTCGTTGTTCCGCAGGAAGTCAGCCGGTCAAACCAGCTAATGACTACAACTCCCAGAATGCGCCTGGCCCACGGCGCAAGCGCAGCAGTCAAATGTCCTCTCTGCCAACGGTGACCTTTGCACCTCGTCTCTCGGCCAATGAAAATGCGCAACTATTGCAGGTCCATAGTGACGGTAAAGTGGTGAGCCAATGGGAAATGGCGATGCTGCCACCCCCCCGCGGTGAGTCAGAAGCTGGTTGCGGCCATCTCGCGTTGTCAGGGGCTGTGAAGGAGAAGTGGCGCTGGCCGCGGTGACCGGGTGATTGCGACTCTCAGCCGAACCGGCGCCCCCTCCTCCTCCTCCTCTTCCTCCTTCTACCTCTTCGTCTTCTTCTTCTACTTCCTCCCTCCCTCCTTCTCCCCTTCTCGCTTCGCTCTCAAGGCGTGGGCTGGGCTTTGCTGGGCGGACAACGAGAGATGCCGGTCCGCACCGAGGCGGCCTCGCTCATCCCGCCGCCTCCGATCAACACTCAGCAGCCCGGAGTCGCCACCACACTCCTGTACAGCGGCTCCAAGTTCAGGGGACACCAAAAAAGCAAAGGCAACTCCTACGACGTGGAAGTGGTATTGCAGGTAAAGTTGTACATGCTTCTAAGTCTTGCATGCTCGCACCGCGGAATGCACATCATTGATCAAACCTGTGTTATCGACGACATGAATATAGGCACAAAATGCTGGGAGTAACTCAGCGGGGCAGGCAGCATGTCCGGAGGGAAGGAATGGGTGACGTTTCGGGTCGAGACCCTTCTTCAGACCAGTTTCTGCAGTTCCTTCCTACACTCATCGCTGCCATGAACCAAAAAAAAAGGGATTGCGGAAACTATCCATTTCACGCCTATTTGCCGATAAATGTCATTTCCCCCCGCACGTTGAAAGACCAAATTTAAGGGAAAGCCGGTTGGTGCATCAGGCAGCAGCAGTTGCGGAGAGATAAACTGTTAACGATTCGTGTCGTTTCTGCCCAGTCCCTCTTCGTTATCATCTTGATGCAGGGTCATGACCCGACATTTAGACGATCCTTCCACAAATGCTGCTTGAGCAGCTGAGTTCCACCAACAGTTTGTTTTTACTTTCTGATTCTATTGATGGCTATTATATATCACTGAATACATTTCTAGGTGAAACAGCAATTCGCATTTGCTTCCAATCCAATGTAGTGCATTTGATGCACCTAAAATTATTTATTCTTATTTCTGGAGAAATCGAATGCAGAAGGAACTTCCAGGTGCTTGTCTCTTTAATTTTCACCCCACTCCCTGTCCTCTGTCCTTGGCATCTTGCACTGATCTGACAAAACCTAACATATTCCAACCAGGCATGTTTACAGCCCGTAAAGCAAAATAGAATTCAACAATTTTGGATAGCAACGTCATTTCAGTCAGTATCAGAAGCTAAAACATTTAGATCATAAATGATAGGAGCACTGGGATTTGAAACAAATTGGTTGAGAATTGCATTCATGGATATCTGAAATTGTCCTATAATAAGAGCAGAGGGTGATTAACAGTTATTCTTAAGATTGGAAACCTGTGACTAACAGTGTACCACTGTGTAGGAAAGAACGGCAGATGCTGGTTTAAATCGAAGGTAGACACAAAACGCTGGAGTAACTCAGCGGGTCAAGCGGCATCTCTGGAGAGAAGGAATGGGTGATGTTTTGGGTCATGAGCTTTTTCAGACTGTACTACAGGTCAGTGCTGGGACCCTTGCAGTTTGCTCGATACATTCGCAATCTAGATGTGAATATAGGAGATATGATCAGTAACTTTGCAAATCGGTAAGTGAGCAAGTGATATGTAGAGAGTGGTGGTGTTGTGGATAGTGAAGAGGGTAGACATTAGATACAGAATGATGTTGATGCATTAGTAAGGTGGGTAGAGCAATGGCAGATGGAATTTAATCCTGAAGGACTGTAAGGTGATGCATTTTGGAAGGATTAAAAAAGCTAGATTGTACGCAATTAAGTATTGATGTATTAAGGCATCTTGGTGTACATGTCTGAGGGATGCCTAAATGCTGCAGCACTGGTAAATTGGTTGAAAATTGCCTTAATAGATATAGGAGCAGGGAGACTGGTGCAACTATATGTAAAATTAGTTAGACTGCAGTACTGGTCACCATACTACATGACATTGTGATTGCATTGAAGTATATGCAGGGGAGGTTTGTCAGGTTGTTGCCTGCGATAGAATATTTCAGTGGTGAGGAGTGACTTGTTAGAATGAGTGTTTTTCTTGGAGGAGCTAAGACTGAAGGGGGACCTGTTTGAGATGTATAACATTATGAGCAGTGTAGAGAGAATGGAAGATCGAATAGTACAGCACTGGACCAGGCCCTTCGGCCCACAATGTCTGTGCCAAACATGATGCCAAAATAACCTAATCTCATCAGCTTGAAGAGGACTCATTTAGATGAATAAGATTATGATAGGCTGTGGGCCGAGGTGCTTTTTCGTTTAAGTTCGTGACCCAAATCGTGTAACTACCTGAATTTTTAACATATTGTGTAAAGATATTATAGAAATCATACCTGAAACTTGTCGAGAACAAAACCTGCACATATTTTTAAAATATCAGAAAAACTTGCAATTTCCCGAGTAGTAATTGTCCAATCAATGCACGTTTGCCATTGGTCAATTGGCATCCGACGCAATCACGCACTTTGTTTCATGGTAGCTAGGCAGCGAGCACTCTGGGATCATGGCTGCCTCCTAATTACATCAAACCAATAGCAAGGTTTCGAAGGAATAAAGGTATTGGTAACCTTGCTGATAATTTTGTTTGACAATTGATTTATCTTTGTAAAGTTATGATGTGAACTGTTAAATAAAAATGATAAATAACAAATGTAGAGCTAGGGTTAGGATTCGTGTCAGTCAGAAGTCGGTCATAAGTCAGTCAGTCTGTCGGTCGGACTGTTGGTAGGCCGGTGGATGCTGTGAGGGATCGGTCGGGCTGTCGGTAGGCCGGTGGATGTTGTGAAGGGTCGATCGGGCTGCCGGGCCACCGGTGAGTGCTGCGAGGGGTCGGTCAGGCTGTCGGGCCGGCGGTGGGTGCTGCGAGTGGTTGATCGGGCTGTCGGACGACCGGTGTTGCAGCGAGCGAGCGGGTGAACTGATGGAGCCGGCGTTATGGGGGTGTTGAAGGCACCCACCATCATCACCACGATGATCCAGAAGGGCATGCTGGCCGAGGTGGACGCGCTGATCGGCCACACGTACGGAGCCCGCAGCTGGTCCCAAAGTGGCTCGAGCTTCAGCAGTGGGCAGCTCTGGAAGGGGGGTGGGTTAGGGGTTAGGCATTTTCCTCTCAGTGGAAGATGCCTTGGCCTTCCCCCAGCCTGGCACTGCCCCAGTCCCACTATGCTCGTGACCCCCACTCTGCACAATGGCAGTCAGTGGGGTTCAGTAAACGGGGGAACCCACAGGAACTGCCCTCACCCATTAGGCGGGTTCAGGAGCTGGATCTCTGCGGCAGTCTCATTCAAAACACACAATTATATTCATTATATTATTTTTATATAATATAATTATATATAATTACAGTCATATTCACGTCACACACACATACATGCACACATACATATACATACATACATACAGGGGTGGAAATCCCGGGGGGGCCGCCTCGGTTTTGAGAGGTGGGGGACGATCCCCCCCCCCCATTTTTTGTAATCCGGATTTTAAAACCCGGTGAAATCGCCGCTTTCCGCGAGACAGTGGGGGTGGGACTGCTGATCTAGGGCGCCGATTGGACGAGAGAGACGTCGGTCAGCAGGCAATGGGAAGGGACATGATGATTCAGCGCGATGATTGGAGGCGGGAGTTGTCGGTCAGATGCGTAAGTAGTGGGGGTGGGACTGAGGGTAGAGCGCGGTGATTGGAGGAGGGAGACGTGGCACAGACCTGAGCCTCATCCGCAGCCAGGATCTATCCCGGTTCTCCGGCGCTGTCCCGTCCCCACCCAAGTTCTTTTAGGAAGGAGATGTGGAGAAATGTCTTTAGTCAGAGGGTGGTGAGTCTATGGCATTCTTTGCCACAGAAGGCTGTGGAGGCCAAGTCAGTGGATATTTTTAAGGCAGAGATAGATAGATTCTTGATTCGTACAGGTCGGAGATTATGGGGAGAAGGCAGGGAAATTGGATTAGGAGGTGTAGATAGATCAGCCATGATTGAATGGCGGAGTAGACTTGATGGGCCGAATGGCATTCTACTATTCCTTATGACCTTATGATAGAATAGTTAAGCATAGGAACAGTCCTATCTACAGTGTCCTCCATAATGTTTGGGACAAAGAGCCATCATTTATTCATTTGCCTCTGTGCTCCACAATTTGAGATATGTAATAGAAAAAATCACGTGGTTAAAGTGCACATTGTCAGATTTTATTAAAGGCCATTTCAATTTCAATTTGTGGCGTACTGAGGCAAATAAATAAATAAATGATGGGTCATTATGGAGGGCACTGTATAACCATGATCCATATTCCTCAATTTTCTGCATACCAATGTACTTGTCTAAAAGCCTTGTATTCCATTATCGTATCCCCATCCACCATTACTCATGGCAGTACGTTCCACGCACCCACCATTCCCAATGTTTTTAAAAAAAACTTGCTCTGCACTTCTCCTTTAAACTTTGGCCATCTTACCTTAAGCTAATGCTCTCTAGTCTTTGATATTTCTACCCTGCAAGAAAAGTTCTGACATTCTACCCTATCTATGCCTCTCATAACCTTATATACTTCTATTGGGTTTCCCCTCAACCTTCAGCACTCCAGAGAAAACAATGCAAATCAGTCCAACTTCTCCTTGTAGCCCTCCAATCCAGGCACATTATAGCTAATCTTTTCTGCACCCTCTCCAAAGCCTCCACATCCTTTCTAGGAACCAGAACAACATGCAGTACTCCAAATTGTGCCTAACCTATGTATTATAGAGTTGCAACACAACTTCCTGACTCTTATACTCAGTGCTCCAACCAATGAAGAAGATCAAACATGCCTTCTTTAACCACTCCATCAACTCGTATTGCAACTCTGTGGGAACTAAAGTCATTTGTCCCAAGAAGTCATGTATATCAATGCTTTATACTTTCACCTTTCATTCGACCTCCCAAAGAGCAACACCTGCTCACACTTGCTCAATTTAAACTCCATAGGTAGGGTAGAGTAGTTAATGTGAAAATATTCCCCTCAATAGAGATTTAAGATGAGGGACAAGAGTTGTAAAGGGAATTTGAAGAATTCTGCCACCGTCTGGGTGAAAAATGATGTCTGGAATATACTTCCTCAGGAGGTGGTAGTCGCAGGTACTCTTGCAAAAGGGTTAAAGATTACAGTGAACAGACTAGAATGTTGAGTTGATGTTACAGTCAAACCACCCATGAACTTGTGAGTGTGGAGCAGGTTTGATGACCTACTCTTGTTCCTGATTTGCATGCCTGTATTATTAACTCAACATCCACGGCCTTTTGTATAAAAAATATTTTCCTAGTTCCTGGTTTACTTTTGAATGGCTCCTTATGGAAATCATGTGAAAGAGGAAATTATTTTTTGTCTATCAACCTTTTAATTCATTTTTAAAATCTTCTTGTCAACCTTTGAGATTTAAGGACATATGAAATTGTTTATGTAACCTGCCATGCTATTTAACTCTGAGGCCTGTACTGTTGCACTCTTAAAAACAAAACTATCTTGGGGAGATTCCCAGAACTGGAAGCACTATTTCATTTGCAGCACAATGTTCCCAACTGTAGAATGCAATCAAAAATCACAATCCCTCTCCTATGCACTTAGTTCCCTTGATATAAAGAACAATATTCCAATTTTAATTAGTAATCTTTTTATGCATTATACTGCCTTTGATTGATTTGCATGTGAACAGTGAAATCTCAACTCTTTTCAATAAAATTCACCTGCCTGAATCCAAAATGAACTTCATTTATGGCAATTTAGCCTGGTGCGTGATCCATGTTCTCTGCAACTTCCTGCCCCATCTACAAATTTACTGAGCCTCCTTGCTTAGTGTTCATGTATACTCTACATGTCTGTATACATGGACTACAAATTGATTTGTTCAGTTTATTGTTGCAGATAGTGAAGAATGAGTACAGATATCAAACAATCTGGCATCACTGATATTTCTCCATCTGGAATATGTTCCCTCTGCATCCCATCTTCCAGCATATTACATAGGATTACATTCAATGCAAACCAGCGACTTAACGCAACAAGTCCATGGCAGCATTTAGGTTGTACTTGAGTTTCCTTAAAATCCCCCATTCTCTTTTTCACATTTGTCCAGCCTGTCCTTAAATACATCAAAGCTATTCAATGTAAACGTCTTAGACGATTGCCTGCTATTCCACATTCTGTACAGGAATCAATAGCAAGGATGAACAAATATTAAAAGTTCACCATTTAAGCAACATTCTTGTCAATAATTTTTCTGACCCCAAATGCAACTGGATTCGTTCTGGATAACCCTTCCATGGTGACTTTCTCTGGTGACCGCTTGCATGGGCCACGGAACCGGGGGGGCTGCAGACCCTCCACTTTTTTTGCCGACACATGCTTCATAACCCGAAATTATCCGGCCCACAGGCGTATTTTTCTCTTCTTCTGAGGACCTCCAACATCCAGAATCTCAGAACAATCGCACAGTGAGCAAGGCAAAACCACGACCAGCTGTGGCGGAAACCGACTGCCCCCCCCCCCCCCCAAAAACCCTCCCTCCCCTCCGCTCAATGGCCAATGACAGCGCGGTTCACAGCGCGGCTCAATGGCCAATGACAGCGCAGTCGAGATACGAGAGAGAGAGAGTTTTTTGTTGTTACTCGACCTCCAAAAACTGGGGGATAATATATGCCATCCGCCAACTCAAAGTGGGGGGATATATCTCCCATTTTCCCCTCTCTCTATCTCTCGGGGCCGACTCTCCCTCTCTCCCGGGGTCTAAGCTGCCCAAGTGAAATATGAGGTGCTGTTCCTCCAATATGTGCTGGCCTCCGTCTGACAGTGGAGGAGGCTCAGGACAGAAAATTCAACATGGGAGGGGGAGTTAGTGTTTAGCAACTGGAAGATCAGGTGGGTTTAGACAGACTGAGCGGAGGTGTTCATCGAAACTATCGCTGAGCCTGCACTTCATCTCACCGATGTAAAGGAGTCCACACCTGGAACAGCGGATATGGTAAATGAGGTTGGAGGAAGTGCAAGTGAACCCCTGCCCCAAAAAGATTGTTGGGGTCCTAGGACTGAGTCGAGGGAGGAGGTTTAGGGACAGGTGTTGCATCTCCTACGGTTGCAGGGGAAAGTACCTGGGACGGGTTGGTTTGGGTGGGAAGGGATGAGTTAACCAGGGAGTTGTGGTGGGAATGGTCTCATGGAAAGGGGTGGAGATCGGAAGATGTGGCTAGTGGTGGGATTCCATTGGAGGCGGAGGTTCTCATACAATTTTCCAGTTTTTGGATGCTACCCTTGAATCTATATTTTTGGAAGGTTGTAGCCATAGTCTGTATTATTCCTTCCATTCCAACATGAGCCAAGAATGCATCCTATCTCAACTGGGTGATGGGTCCTTTTTAAATACAGCTAGCCCATGTAGTACCTCTTTTTATTAATTTTCAGTTGCATCTTCCTTGACAGGAAGTTTCGAATTTCCTTGGTGAATATTGATGTGAAGTACAAAGCATGTCTTGTGTCTCCATAAGCAAATTTATTTTGGTTTATTTTGGCCCCCCTCTTCTCTTGCAACCCCTTTGTTATGCATATGTCTATGGAATATTTTTGCTTTTTATGTGGAAATAAATTTATTCTGATCTCTTGAGCCATCTGAATATTTTGTTTACCTCTAATTACATTTGGTAATTGTATACAAAGTAATAACACATTTTATTTATTTCTGTAGCACGTTGACGTCGAAAACTCTTTTCTCTGTGGATACCTAAAGATCAAAGGGCTCACAGAGGTAAGTAAGAGGTTCTTAGCTGATGGATAATAATGAATTATATTCATTTTGGATGATGTTCAAGTGACAAAAACAAATTGAAATCCAGAGCAAAGCTGTGTTTGTAGCTGTCTAAATTAATACTACTGATTGTTAATATGAGGTTCTAATTCTAACTGCGGTTTTGAAAATTAGACCATGAATACATCTGCCTAAGCAAGAACCATCTTGTGTGTAATTTTTGTGAGGTCCTTTTAAAATAGCTTCCTATCCTACCCAGTACTTGCCCATATAGACAGGTTGATCAGCTCCCAGGCAGTAAATCCATCAACCAAGGGACATATTTGGAGGTTCTTATATGTTCTTTGGCAAATGGAAGATGGGGAATAATAGGCTGCGACTTGGGGTGGGGGAAATTAGGGTCAACAGGAGGTCCTTATTCAGGGCCAGATTCGTTTTGAAATGGAACGATAGCAGAAGAAAATTGGGTAAGAAATTTAGGGACTTGAATAGCTCTGGGGTCCTCTGTGTTGTCATGGGGGAAATGTGATCATGAGCAATGTGAGAAATAATACATTCCTTCTTGAAAATTCAATAATTGCACTACTTTCTACCCTTCCTTAAGCTGCAGACATTTGTTATGGTATGATTCTAGAGATAGAGAATTTCTTTATTGTTGCAGAATAGCCAATATAACTGGAGGGAAGCATAATGGGGCCTTCTTCTTCACTTGAGGTTTATATTTGGCTCCAGTGAGATTTAATGGATAGCATTCAGGAATGGAACTTGTGGCTGATTTGGTCTTCCTGGTATAGGCAATTACCTATTTGACAAAAGTTTCTTGACGTTTAAACAGTTTCACAGAACTCTGAGGTGTAGGGTCTCTACCCGAAACGTCATCCATTCCTTCTCTCCAGAGATGTTGCCTGTCCTGCTGAGTTACTCCAGCTTTTTGTGTCATTCTTCAAAAAACTGAATCTCTTTGTAAACACAGAATTTTGTATAAAGGGAGCTTTTGGGATAAAGCATTTAATTCTTAGCATTCTTTGTCAGTGCTAAGCTTTGTTGTGATGGTGTGGCCAATTGCCGTGTACAACTCCCTTTATTCCTCCACAGTGACATATGTCTAAAGCCATAATTTTAAAAGATCACTTCCTACTACACCAGCATGAAGTTCCATCCCACTCACTCTCTCTTTTCCACAGTCATTGCACTTCAGGTAAGAATTATTCTAGTCACTGTGCAACAGCATGGTTAGATTCCCCTCTTATTCTGGAGTGATCCTGTCATCTGCTTCATTTAATTATTCTATTGTGCACACTTATTAGAGCATTATTTCCATTACATTTTGTTTTTTCATTTCTGTTCAATTTTAACATTTTTTTTCACCTACTTTCTACAGCAGTATTAATAATTTTCTTGAATTGTTGATATTAGTTTTAATTTCATCCCACCAAGATCTTTTGGCTTTGCATTTCCTTGTCTTAGGCTTATTTTCTATTTTGTCCATGTTTTATTTGAACAATTCTGTCTTTGACTGGTTTCATGACTGCAGATGCTTGAAATAGTCAGCATGTTTAAGAAAGAACTGCAGATGCTGGAAAAATCGAAGGTAGACAAAAATGCTGGAGAATCTCAACGGGTGAGGCAGCATCTCCGAAGATAGAAATAGATTTAATATTTCAAGTTGATGATCCTTCATATGCTGGAAGTTCATCAATTTGATATCTAGACCTTTTTTCCTCAAGGATGCTTCCTGACCTGCGAGTAGCTCCAATATTTTCTCCCTTTTTAGTTACTAATTGTAAATGCCCTGGGACTCACTAAATGTCAGAGGAGGACTCTTTGCAATGATAACTTCATCCATCAAAAATTACTCTTCAATAACATTGTGAAAGTGGAATTCTTGGAGATAAAGCCACTTTTTGTTCTGTGTGGGAAGGTACTGCAGATGCTGGTTTAAACCGAAGAT
The DNA here is from genome assembly GCF_010909765.2 of Amblyraja radiata. Taxonomy (NCBI): domain Eukaryota; kingdom Metazoa; phylum Chordata; class Chondrichthyes; order Rajiformes; family Rajidae; genus Amblyraja; species Amblyraja radiata. The sequence continues at coordinate 32,335,445 of NC_045977.1, read as the reverse complement.
GGACACAAAAAGTTGGAGTAACTCAGCGGGTCAGACAGCTTCTCTGGTGAAAAGGAGTAGGTGACGGTTCGGGTCGAGCCCCTTCTTCAGACTGAGCAGTCTAAAGAAGGGCCTCAACCTGAAATGTCACCTATTTCTTTTCTCCAGCCTGTGGAGTTACTCTAGCTTTTTGTGTCTATCTCCACTATTTGTTCTGCAGTCTGAATCATAAAGGAGTAAAATACCCATGCTGTACCCATTTCATTAAGAAATGTCAGTGGTTTCAGAACAGAAATCTTGGGAACATCTATGAACACAATACTGCCATTTTCTGCTTCTGTTGAATTAGAAAGAAAAAAGCTATTCTTGGTTTACTAGTTAATCCTTGTGAGATCAAATTAACTTCCAAAATTCTATAGGGTGGATATCAAAGCTGAAGTGTTAGGGCTGAGGTCATCCGAGTAACCCAAGATTCCAGCAACTGATGTATTTAAAAAAAATATATATCAGCAAGGATGACAATTAAATTCCTTTAAGAATGTAATATTGGTTTTCCTTGAATCACTGTTTGAGTCCTGGTCATGTTTGGGATGCTGTAACATGCAACTTGCAGTATTTCCTGTTTACTATTCATTATGGTTATGATCCTTTAATCTGGTTGTTTAATGGTTGCTTGTTGATGCCTAGAAGAATTTGTGGTTAACTAGCAAGGCCAGCATTTATTTTGCAATCCAGGTTGCCTTAAGCCATTGCAGTTCCTACGAGGAAGGTAGCCTTGTAAGAACTCTTTAGAGATTAGAGGATTTTGGTCGCGCAGAATGGGTTGGGAGCATTGAAGGAATATCATCGTCTGAAGGACAGCAATGATTTATAATTGTGGCTTATCGTCAACATCTCAGAGACAATTATGTATAGGCAATTAAGTATAGGTGACAAGTACTTGACCCTTAAACAAGGACCTCACATTCAAATCTTTTTGCAATGAGTGAGGGACTATGAAATTTAACCGCTTGTATTTATTTTGTATGTAACATTTTAGATCGTGAAGAGTTTTATACGTTTTATTCTTTTCTCAACTGTTGGTACCTGTACCTGATTGAACCATTCTGTTAGATTATATCAGTGTTGTTGATCTAACAGTCACGTAAAATAATTACTTTTGATGTCCAATAATAGAGGGCAGAATATTATACGGAGGCATCATAATAAAATGGTGTTGATTTAGACTTTGTTCATTTTTATACCTTTCAGGAATATCCCACTCTTACCACTTTTTTTGAAGGAGAAATTATCAGTAAAAAACATCCATTTTTAACAAGAAAATGGGATGCAGATGAAGATGTGGATCGAAAACATTGGGTAAGTTTTACTCCATTTTTGGATAATAGTTGTCAGGATATTCAAGTCAAGAGAAAGATGTAGAGCAGTATCAGAGGGGAAAATAAAGTTTCAGTACAGAAATTTCCCCACATGCTGCACAGTTTATCTCCAGTGTCATCTTTTATGTCCTGATTATCGACCCAGAAGACAATCTGAGCTCCCATTCACACTGTGAGGATTTAAGAAAAGGTCTAGGAATAAGAAGGTCAAATCCTGGTTGTTTATTTGCTTGGGTAAGGTTGCTGAGCTAGGAAGTTTGGCAGTACTGAGGAACGCTTCTGGAAGTGCTCTACTCCTGGAAGTTCGGATTGTAAAGAACCAGTGTATGACAGATACACACTGTGGAGATAAAAGTGCACAGCATGTGGAGAAACTGGAACTTTGTGGTCCACAAGCAAAGCTATAAAAGCGTGTCCTCTCCCTGATACCCTCTTATCCCTTCTTCAGCTGTCGGGTTTCTCAAGGTTTGGTTAACACGACGGGCCACTAAAAAATCTGCAAAGTTAGAGGCTGCTTGACCTATTGTGAAAATCAGGTTAATCATCAGTCCATTGACTGGCTTTCATTAACCCCACAGTTGGTGAATTAGGAATAGGTTTTAGATTATTACAAATCTAACATTTAACCCAAACTTGCTCTGCATTTTATGAAATAATTAATCAATGTAGTCATTGCATTAGCTAAGACTGTTTCTTGAAAAGAACTTGCCTCCTCCTGTATTGGATAGATTAGAGGTTTCATATAGTCCAGGAATTAACCATATGGGCATAGTTCAGTAATTAGATCTTCGGAAGTAAATTTTCGACTTTGATTATTTTTTAATGTGGTGGAATAGAGAATAGAACCCATTAAAATTCTTTTGTAATAGTTTTTTTCATACTGAATTTACATTAGGCCCCTTCATTCTCAATCCTAACCTTTTTGGATAGTTTCCGAATATCGTGCACTTTCACTTCCATTTGTTTCCTGGGGTGCTATAAGATTAGAGTGCTATTGTTTCAGTAATTTAGTTTTTTCCTGTAGTTTTGCATTTTTGTGTTTTTTTTTTGTTTTCCAGGGGAAATTCTTGGCATTTTACCAATATGCAAAAACTTTTAACTCTGATGAGTTTGACTATGAAGAGCTAAAGATCAGTGATTTTGTCTTCATGAGGTGGAAGGTAACGAGGATAATTTAATTATGTGTGTTGAAGACTGCTTTATCTTTACAGTTCAGTGACCAAGATTTATCACTGTAATTTTGCTTTGTTTGTTGAATGTGACAACAATAATTGATTGTTAGTAACATAATTGAGAAACATTTCCACTTCTCTGCTACAGGCAGTCTCTGGGCTATGACAGTGTTCCGTTCCTGAGTGCTGCTCATGTCAGAAATAAACAAAAATAGTGTGTGGGAGCGGATCACAGAAATGGCTGTGAGGGGTGAGCAAACAAGCACGGGAAGAATGACTTCCAGCCAGGCTTGCTACTCTGAGCGAGTGAGTCTGCTTGCCTCAATACCCCCACCTCCCAATGTCATGGATCATTGACAAGATGGTGGTGAGGAGAGAAAGCACTGGGAAATGCCCTGTTTCTGAAGATGCCTGCAACAGCCAGCAAATCCTTCCTGCTGGTCTCTTAAACGTTCATTCACATGTACGGGGTGTCCGTAGGTTGGACGTCCATGCCCAGGGATGGATCTATACTGTGAACTCAGTAGGTGCAATTAGGATATATAAAAAGGATAATTTGTCGAAATTATGCCAGTCAATTGTAAAAAGCTCTTAGGTATTCTATATGTTGCTATTTTCCTGAAAATGTGACTTTCAAATAGATTCGTTCTTCCCTTTTTAATAGGGGAGGGGTTGACCCAGCAGAATATTAATCTGAAGAGCACTTGCATAGATGTTTACAGTGAGGAATAAATATTTTCAAGATATTTATGTTTGATCCAATTTCTTGATGCACAATAGATGAAGTTGCTGTGCTTATACAATTTTGTGGAGTAAATGGGGAAATTTTAGTGGGGAGAAAAGCCAGAGGTTGTGTTTATTCCAGGAAAAACCATTCTGCCGTGTATCTCCTCCAATAAGCTAGTTCGGTATCTCGATAAACGCTAAGAATCATGGGATTTGTCGAAGGTCATTCGGGGGGAAAAAAGCGAACGCTGCGCTGTATAAACTGTGTATAAATTGTTAACTATTCTACCAAGGAATTAATCTAGAATTCTGTCAACTCAATAGCTTCCTTTCTTGTTCTGCTGCTCACACACTACTTACACAGTCCTAACTCGAGTTCAGTTCATTAATCTGCAATTATGAGATATTCAAAAAGTTAAAGAATTTATTATTTTCATTTAATCCTTAATGTGTTTGCTACTGGAATAAGAAAATATTACTTGTGTTTGAAACATTTTCATATATTTTTACACACAAATTATGAATAAAGATATTTAATCTGAGGCAGGCAGCGACTATGTCAGTGTGATGTAGGCTGATGCTATACCTATAGGTGGTGTGAATGTACCAATAAGGCAAAGATTAATCTCCGAGGAAAACTGAGTACAGGGTTGGCCCTGTGAAGGAGCCAACAATCCGATACAAGACATTTGGCTGCGAAATGCCTGCTGTTTAGTATTGGTAGATTGAGTGGAGGGTCTGTGCTGTTCCAAGTTAGCGGTGGTTGCGGAGCGTTTCCCCCAGCCATCACGCACGTTGACCAGCACTGTTCACCAGTCATTGTTATCAGAGGCTCTTTGTGCAGGGGTTACCCGAAGCCCAAAGATTTTGTGGAGGTTCTGCGTTAGGATCGGGCACGCAGCGAGCTAGTGAGAGGGCTGTCAGATCAGATCAGGTTGCCGAGTGACCGAAGGGCGGATTTTAATGGGTCGTTATTAAATTGTTCCGTCTGTGCGGCATCGCCAGCTCTCTCCAATATCACCCACCCCAGCTGTCGACAAAGTCTGACTGAGAAAATGCTCCCACTCATGTTATGGGTTGGCTCCACGTTTGAACACTTGCAGGGGCGGCAGCGCCTCCTTCAAAGAGAGCGAGAACAGGTCTCGTCAGCTGGGGAGCTGCGACCCACTCCTGAGTGAAGCCTCTAGTTTGGCTGCGGTTCAAAAGGCTGCAAATTCTCATAATTATCACTGCCCGGTCATCCGGACCTTGCTCCCAACTGTGGCCTGACAGACTGGAACCAACCCCAGAGGTTAAAGCGACAGCATCTTTATTTAAGCCAACACACCTCGAAAGTTTAACCAGCTTGTTCGAATCTAATCTGAACTTTCCAGCACATTCTTCTCGTTTCCTTCAATCCAGGAAGGTTGTTTAGATAGGAATGTAAGGACTGTCTCAAATTGGTTGACCAGACAACTTGTAATTTGTGTAAATCAATATTGAATTTGAATGGCTGTGACTTGAGAATTTGCAGGCTAATGCCAGGGATTTGATAATTGACAGGTTCGTTCCAGGCATTCTAGCATTTTCGAGACTGGTGCTGTATTGAGTCAATAATTTAAATAGATACAATTGTGTATTTGTGCAGCTTGCAGTACGCTGTCGCCTACTGCTGACATTTTTGATGGATACATTTATTTATAAATTTCATTGAAATGAATACGCAGGTCCTTACACATACAGTAGCTCAGCTGGCGAGAGTGTTAATCCTGAATGACCCATGACCTGGGCATGCGGAGTTGTAATATTGAACTCGCTTATTTGAAGGGGAATCTACATAGTTCTTGGCCAAGTATCTACGATTGCTACTTTGAGATGCTGCCTTGCACTTTGTTGCAGGGGAGTCAGCAACCATATTGCATTAAATTGGTGATGGCAGGGAAACACTGGGCCAAAGGGTGGCCTTTTATTTCCAAGCAATACTATTCCTGGTTGTTTTTCTTTGTCTTCACTATCATTTAACATTATTTTTAACTGTCCAGCAGCCCAACAGAATACCCCATCTAAGGTTGGGATCCTTTAGCCTGAGGATAAAGTCAGATTGTCCCACCTTGTCTATGTATTCATGCTAAAGCATATGAAAATGATTCTGTTTTTGGAAAAGCAGAAGCTCCTGGTCAGTGACATGCTCATTAATGAATCACAGTGCATCTTGTGTTTATATTCCTTTATTCCATCCTCTCCACTTTATATTCCTCTCCATTGCCAAGAAACGATAACATTTATTTAATAGCAAGTGGAAATTATCAACATTAAACTGTTTTGAAATCTGTGCTCACATGTTTCTTGACCAAGAACTCTTCAGTGTTCTCTCAGACCTCGTATCAAAAGTAAATTCCTGGATTACATGCGATTGTGGTTTCAGTTGAGTGTCAGAACTCAATTCTGTACATTATGAGTTTTCAGGATTTCCCAATGCAAATCTAAATATATTCCCGTTTCATCTTGACTTTTTCCAGTTTTATCTGTATGTATATTTAATTGCAGAAGACAGAGGTAAACCCTGGGAAAATTGATTTGGGTTAATGTACCCTTCGAATCTTTTGCTGCAGACTATTGTTGCTTCAATATATTCTAAGGGTCATGCTTACCCTTAAAGGGCTTGTGTTTTATGGTCTTCATGCAGAAGCTGACAGGTCAGTTTGGATTGGATCCATTCCTTTTTCATTTCATTTTGGTCTCTAGCAAAACAAAGGAAAAGGAATAAGTGAAAGGGACCAGAAAAATATCAGAATCGGATTTTATTCGCCAAGTATGTTTTGCAACATACGAGGAATTACTAAAGTATTTGCCCAACTTTACTGTTTTTGCTATTTTGTTCTCTGCTGTGGCCAAGTTCCTGCATTAATTGTCAATAATATGTCACATCCTAATGCAATCTTGAGAATGCCCCTTGAGGAAGTTATTCACTTAGATAAAAGGGCTTCAGTGCCAAATTACACTGTCACAAACTGATGGAGTTGCTGTACAAATTTGGGGGGGGGTTAAAGTTGTAACTTCACTGACAAATAACTTTGACATTTCATTTTAAAGTGTATACACAATAAGAGACCCAGTTTAAGTATTACCATTTTTAAAAGCTTGAGGTAACATTTCTATTAATCTCCATATGAAAATATTTAAAACTTTGGGAGCAATACTGGGAGCAGTATTTCAGTTATAATTTTAGACAGGAGATGTTTAACGAATCTAAATAAATCAATAGTATATGAATTTTAGAGGCTGGCCTCCAGATTCTGCAGTTCCTTCGTACACGTCCTTGTTCTGTTGTTTGAACTGAGGAACGTTGCTACTCACTGAGCATAATGAAGAGCTTGTCTTGTGCAGCCCTATGTACGGTGCAGGAAAGGATTATTTTTTTCCCCTGTACTTTTTAGATTGCTCATTGAAATGTCAAACTTTCTGCTAAACCCAGAAGCCAACCCCAGATTATTTCTGTAAAGAAGCAAGAATTGTGATGATTGTGCTAATCAAAAACGGACTTGTTTTATATTGAAAATACTCTTGCTGTTTCCAATACCTTGGGAACAATTGTTCTGTGCTGTGATATTTAGATTCCTGTTCTACAATGATGAGAAACTGATCAAATGTTTTGCTCTCAGACTGATATTTCTTTTCTGGGTTTTGTATTAAGTTGTAGTGTAATATGAATTAAAAACCTGCATTATAAAACCTTGAGAGATTTTCAGTGAATCTTCCCATATGGAAAACTTTCAGAATAACCATTATCATTGGTTGATTTGTGATATTTAGGCTTTATATTGTACTTTAGCTAATGATTGCTTGATTTCTGGTTATATACTTGGCAGATGTTATAACCTATTCACAAATAACGGTATAATATTCAATATAAATCAAGATTTGGAGGAACGGGGATTTCCGTTTTCCAAACGGGAATCCCTGCATTTTAAAATTCAAGCTTCATGGGATTCATCTTTTCTTTTACACTCTGAATTGCTCGAAGTCTATTTGGTTGATGTTTTGTCAAGTCGTAGCAGCTCAACAAGAAACTAATAATTTGTAGCAATCTCTCAAATATTTCATTTTGTAAAGTAACTGCAAGGCTATCCGTATTCAAAGAACTGTAGTGGAAATGAAATCCTTTTGCATAATGACCTTGCAATATAAATGAAAACAGCTTGTTTTGAAATATGCTTGGGGAGAGGTCTAAGCCTCAAAGCAATCAAATTTCTATCTGATAAGACTTCTGTCGGACAGAAGTTTATCCAGGATCACATCAAAAATAAAATATATAATTTCTAAACGCTGGCAAAGTAAGAAATATTTGCATCCAAATAACACCTTTTACATCCACTGCATACCCCAAAGCACTTATCAGCCATGTGTAGTCAAATTTGGCAGGCAACTTGCACACAGTGAGGTGCTTGCAATAAGAGAGAAATTAATGTATGATTTAGTGATGGTGGATTTTGACTCGAACACCAAAGGAGAGGTGGTAGACCTTCAAGTGGATCTAAATGTTTCATCTGAAAGATGGTGCCTCACAGTATAATATCAAGCCTTTAATACTCTACTGCAGCACAAGTATAGATTTTGTGCTTCAGTCTAGATAAAAGGGAGTATTGGAATCCTTGGACAGTTCTTGGTGGTTATTTTGTAAATGAAAGGACATAGATTTGGGGGCACATCTTTAACATGTTACATGTGAAAGGAAACGGGATATTGTGGGGAGGGGGGGGGGGGAGAATTAAGATACTCATCAGTTCCATATTTTTTCCATTTGCGTTTGATGGCACACCCCGAGATCAACTTTTTAAAATAGATTTTGAAAGAAAAGAAAAGCATACCTTAACTATCACAGTAACTTTTTGATGACCATTTTAATGGTTCATGAAAACCTTTGAACATTAAGTTTAGCAAGGAATCATCTGTCAAAGAGGAGGTCAAAGTTTGCTTTTAGTCACTGTGCTGGGGTTGTTTGCTTTCAGGGTGTGATGCTATATTAAGATGAGACCAAACTGACTTTTAAATTTACATTAAATTTTATCTGAATCCCACCATTTCCATTTGGGCCACAATTAGTATTTGGACTATGGGGAGGGAGGAGAGTGGAAAGAGAGTGGAACAAGCTGGCATCCAGAGGCAAGGCATTTCTCAATTGGGAAGGAGGCATAGTCCTCCAAAACCATTCTTCTGGGACACACCTATCCCACTATTGCCACATGCACCAAGGAAAATAAACGTTGGTGCAGAAACAGTGATTTTCTTTTTTCATCGCAACATAAACAGATAAAATTTTCTACAAGTTGCCTAAAACTGACAAGGATTTCCAGGATACTGAACTCATTAATGTTTTGACTTCATCCTACTGCAACTGCTCCATAAAGGTCCTCCAACTCAAATAAATCTCAACACCTCTTTTTAGTCCCGCCTACATCTGCTCCACGACGTGGATGCCATGCCTGCCTCTACCAACTGATGCACAGCAGCTTCCCTCCATGATTGCGATCCCGAAACACAGGACCTCAAAGTATCCTCCGTGCGCGAGGGCTGCTAGCACAGTAAGTGTATAAATTAAAAGTCTGTACTTGTTGCCTTATAAACACAAGTCACACGAAGAGGAGAAATTATTTTTATTCATAGTATTTTCTGCAATATGTCCAAATAAAAGTATAACATTTATACCAGGACAGTGGACACGTGAAACAAACTCCTGAAGAAAGAAATTCAGGATGGCTTTTGAAGAATTATATTTATTGAGAAGGAGATGGAGGTTTAAGACTAAGAGAAATACTTTTATTTTTTTTAGAAACTAAAAACTTTAGAAAATATACGTGTACCACTCTAGGTTGACTGATTAACGGGTGGTAGTGGAAATCTATCATGGAACTAGTTTGATATAGTGAATAATTCAGATTTGTCCATGCTAAAGCCAGTCTTTTTGATAGCTTAATGGAGATTCCCCCCCACTTTAGATCGGTTTCCTGACAGAACGGTCATACTCATTAGGTGGGGTCGTCTTCCCCGATATTGGATCTCCTGTGTAATATTTTCCCAGTTCAAATAGTTACAAAATAAACAGACCATTTTGTAATGCAGGTGACTTCTATCTGACATTTTACTTCACTTACAACTGGGAAGACTATTTTGTTCCTCATAAGTTAGCTAGGCATGATAATGAAAAGAATATTATTTGAAAATGACCATGCTTGCCACCTTAACTGATCATAAAAATACGCAACTAGTTTGAAATGTGGTCCTGTTGTGAAAACTATTCTAAGTTATCTTGGCAAGTTATCTGTGTGGTTTCAAATAAAGGGGCCTGAAATGTGACGCTTCTTTAAGGCTCTCAAAAATACATTAATTTCACTCCTCCCAATGAATTTAAAGTTACACCTTTAACATAGGGATTCTCTACTAATATGAATTCAACAATGTAAAAAGCATTGGAAAATGAATTTAATGCAAAGATTAATTTTAATATTTGAATTGTGCAACTTGTGTGCTTGCACAGATAACCTCTTAGTGCTTCATAGATCTGAGCAGAAACATGAGGAAAATTAACTAACAGGATTGTCAAAAAAATAGAATTTGCAAAAGCTTGTAAAAGTGAAAAAGCTGCAAAATTGGTGGGAAGAGTTTCAGAAGATGATGAGGCAGCACTGCCACCAATGTGGGGTTGGGGTGGAAGAGATGTGGCTATAGTTTGCAAAAATAACAATTAAAAGCTATAAACTAAATTTTGTGGAAAGTGTGCAGCTGCAGGATAAACCAAGATTTGTATAAGCTAGAATTTGTACCGTGCTTTTCACAATCTCAAGGTTATTCTGTAAATAGAAGTGTCTTTTGAAATATAGTTGCTGTTGCAACATTGGGAAATATGGATATCTATTTGTGCAGAGCAAGTCCTACAGAATGCTATGTGAAAGGATGCTGATTGAAGGAAATCTGTTCCTCCACATACTCCACAATGTATTCCAACTAATTAGTCTACACTAATCTATAAGCACTTGTGCTGTTTCTGGAATGAGCGTGAGCTCACAGCCACTTTGCTTTGCAGCACAATCGCTATAGTAGATTCAAAGTTAACAACTTATAAAGGATCTGCAACATGAAATGTTTACATAAAAGATGGGATTTGAAAAGTATTCTTTGTGCAAAGTGCTTTGGGATATCCTGAAGATGTGTTGGGGTGCAAACAATTAAACACATTGAACGCTTCTGGATATTTAACACCCCCTCCAGTTTTTTTCCACCTCTTTAAAAAAAATTGTTAAATTGTGAACATTTTAAGAAAGTTGGTTATTTCTTCTTCATCAGATCAGATAGCCTTTATTGTCATTCAGACCGAAGTCTGAACGAAATTTCGTGCCTGCAGTCATACATACAATACAATAAAAAAACAACAATAAACACATATTAACATCCACCACAGTGAGTCCACCTAGCACCTCCTCACTGTGATGGAGGCAAAAGTCTTAGGGCTGCAGTCTCTTCCCTCCTCCTCTCCCTCTGCGCTGAGGCGATACCCCACCGGGCGATGTTAAAAACAGTCCCGCGGCTCACCGAACCCCGCAAACGGGCCAGTTCAAACACCGCGGCCCGGGGTGGTCGAAGCTGCTGCCCTCCAGTCCAGCAGACGCAGCCGCTGGCCCGCGGCCGAACCCCGGACTCAGGTCACCACCGCCAGAACGCTGTCCCAGCCACCGGAGCACCGTTCCAGCCCCGAGCCGGATCGCCCTCTCATGGCTGCAGGCACGGGCTAATATTTAAATGCGGGAATTAAACCATGATGCAAAGTGGGCTGCTCTACATCCATTCATTATTCAGTTTATTTTAGTTATGTAGGATGTAATTGTGTGCTTTTGCACTCCTATCCAGGCATTTTGTCCTCTTGTATCTGAACAGTTTCTAATGAATTTATCAAAATATGTCAAGTTTCTTATGGCCTTTTATCTTTTTCTTTAATTTCAAATGGGAAATGTTATGTAATGTTGTAACAGTTGGAAATCACGTTGATTTGTGTGTGGATACTCTGTGCTAGTTACTTTTCCTCATGGCATACCTAATTACACCAATCTATGCAAGTGGCTCCTCAATATTTAGTTTTGCATCGTATACAAAGTATACTGTGCCTCTTTTATAAACAAGCCTTTTTAGTTGATTCGACTTTTTGATTCATTTAAGTTGACTGGAATTATAATATTTCCTAATAGGTTTCATGTATTTGGGAATAAATTAGAAAGTGTTTTGAAAGGTTACTCTATAAATGTATTGTATCGAGGTTTTTCTTTCTTTTCCATCAACAGGAACAATTTCTAGTCCCTGATCACACAATCAAAGATATCAGCGGTGCTTCCTTCGCAGGCTTTTATTACATTTGCTTCCAAAAATCCACGGCTTCAATAGAGGGCTATTACTACCACAGGAGTTCAGAATGGTGAGAGAAACCTGTAAACATTGTGATATAAATGATTTTAATATTTTCCGCACAGATTGCAGAAATTATTGGTTTATGTTATGCATTAATGTATAATGCGTATCAATTAGATGTCAACCGAGCCTTTCGGCTCTTTAGGCCAGCATCATTACTTATTTTCCCTCGTGTATGATCTGTATCCAATTTTATTTACTCATCCTTTTTTCTATATGCTTTGTGGAGAAAATTAAACTTGTATTAAAATGACTTTATGGATTTCACTCTGGATTGTAAAAATATTTTAAAAATAATGTAAAGTATTTAAAAAAAGATTTTCCTCAGTTATTCTGTCAAGATCCTTTTTCATTTAAAACATTTCAAGTAGATTACCCTTCTAATACTAACAATATATTTATTTCAAATATATCCCAGTCTCTTCAAATACTTTATGTACTTGTATACTAGTACTTAAATAATTCTTACCTAGCTTCTTAAATCGGTTTGGTCCTCAGCAGCACATATTAGTATCCTCTTAGAGTAAAACCTGGTTTCTCTTTTTGAATCCAGAACGGATGACTGTTACTTTAGAATTCCATCTGTCATAGAATTGTACAGAAGGAGATTATTCAGCCCATCATGTTTGTATTGAGAAGGTATTCATCCACCATCCTCTCAGGATTATACTGGTGGTAAATGCAGAGTGTAACACTTGCATAATGAATGCTCTGTTGTTGCCTCCTAGGTTATTCGAACAGCACCGATGACTACCACGGTCAAGGATATCAGATAATTTATTAAACATTGTGTCTAAATCTAGGAACATCACAGCACTAACTTTTGTGGGAGGACCTTCACCAGAAGAACTGAGCAGTTCAAAATGCACCCCACTGCCATTTTCTCAATAAATGTAGGAGATGCATTCACATGCCAAAAATTAATACAAACAGCAGCTTTTGGGAAGGGT